>NC_142502.1:35154130-35462065 GCF_057876585.1 Rhinolophus sinicus | reverse complement strand
TAAAATTTAAATGAATGACATTCTAAAGCAAAGGGAAGAAAAAAACAAAATATCACACTCAGTATAGGATCAAAGGATGAAATCTAGAGTAATGTAACCATTCATGTAAAATTCTAGGTCATAATTTTATATTATAGGCATTGCAATTGAATATTTTTTAAAGAACCTACGTTACACCAAAGTGTAATATACCAAAAATACTACTTATTTACAGCAGAGGTTTATGGCTCTGGATAAATAGCCCTTTTGCTTTGGTTGATACCATGGGACTTATCTCTACCTGTTAGATGATGCTCTCTGTAGTCCAGCTACCAATGGTACAGTGGGCAATATTGTTTCAATCACACCTCCATGTTAATAAACCCAAATGGTACAGTGCTATGATTTCATGATAGTTACACTTGTATTTCTTTTAACATAGTAATTTCCTGGCACATATGGTAGGTTCTTGACAAATAATTGTTGAATGAATAAAATACCATAATGAAAAATAGACAGTCTCTGAATATATAGAATGCAACTTACAGTAATTATGGTTTCTGGGTCCTACTGATTCCACTACTACTGAAGAAAGAAAACGGTATGGGGGCTAGGGAGTTGGTGCAAATCTGAAGGATCAAATTAATAAGTTAATGAAATGGTTTTGCTTGTGGTAAAAAAGTGATAAACATAAACTCATCCATCTATTCATTTCATATTTATCGAGCACCTACCTGACTGATTTCTTCCTTCAAGGAACTCATAGGCAATAGAGTGTGTCAGATGAAAAAATAAACAAGTAATTTTTTAAATATAAGAAGACTTTGAACAAAATGATGAATGATATATTCAGAGACTGAACAGGCTATAATGAAAATCTACCTTTCCTCACTGTGCTATTCCTATTTTACTCCAAATCTATAAGAATATGTGGATACTCAAGATGTAGTATCTCATTATCATTCATTCTGGGAAAATCCTTTTAACATTCTTTATTTTCAGGAACTCAAAATAGGATGTTTTGATGGGAGAAGCAAAGAGTGTGTCTGGAAAGGAAACTTGGAGCCAGATGGTAGGGGGACTTAAAAATACTTTACACTGTTTTCCATTTGTCCAAAAGCTCTGTATTTTGTTTTATCTTGTTTTATATTGCCTATTGTAAACTTTATAAATTACCCTTTACTAATAGGTGATATAGTCCCATTTCCAAAATTAAATATTCACCCAACTCTTCTAATTATCATCTTCATGAAATTGTAGCATTCAGTCTTTGTTCAGCTATACAAATAAGAAAATCTATTTCACTTGAAATCAATGAGTACAACAGATAAAGAAGGAGAATAGAAGGAAAAAGCAAAGAAACTAGTGACCCTCAAGCACATTTGTGGGGTACTTTATCACACTAAGATGGGACGAAGAAAAACAAAGCCTGAACTGGGGAGAACATTGTTTCTATTAGTTTAAAAGCCAAATTTCATGGATCTTACCTGAAAAGTTTTTGTAATCCACTAAATCAAACATAACAATGGCGACAGCTGACCATGTGATTATCAGAGCAATGACCAGAAGCCAGGCTGCCGGGGAGCTGAATGTGGTCACTATGTCTTCTGTGACTGTCCTCTTCAGCACTTTGCCAGGGGATTTAGGTACAGATCCATTTTTGTTGTCTATAACAGTTGTGGTGGTAGATGCATTTCCTAATCAAATATTCAGAAAGGAGAATTATAATTTAGAAATTCACATCAAATGTTGATGACAAAAAAACTACAGATGATATATAAGTATATGTAAGTTGTTTATACACCATTTTCTATAATAGAAGACCCCTTTTTAGTAGCAGGGCCATACCTTGCTGCCCACTGCCACATTATCTCTTTCTCGGCATTTACCCTCCTCCCTGCAACCCATATGCTCTTTATAATCAGCATTCCTTGTCTCCCGAGTTCCACAAATGCTGCCATCCAGGCCAGAAACCTTGCCCTCATCTTGAATTCATTTCTGCTTCTCCCTTACCACCTCCTACGTCCACTCCCATAATGGGCAATGGCTTTTGAGGTCAAATTGCTCTTTAACACCTTTTCCCTTTATTTAGGTGCATATGTCAGTTCTGAATACAAGCAAAAAGATGTCCTCTGGGAGAGAAAAAAATCAGTAATAAAATAGTTCAAATGGATGAAATTCTTTTTTGGATATCCTGCTTTAGTGGCATAACTGACCCTTGCATTGAGGCCATTCATTTTTATTTGTGAAGGGGCACAGAAGATCTAAGAGAATAAGGCAGGAAAATCTTATTATATTTGGTGACTTTTTTATTCCAGCTTTGAAGAGTCTACTTCTTTGTGAAAGAAAATTCAAAAAATATAAAAAATAGCAAAATGGATGATAGATAATCCTTTATAATTTCACCATCCAGGAATAACTACTGTTAACATGTTCCATTTATATCTATTTTTCTGTGCATACATACATATACAAATATGCTTTATTTGTTTTTGACAAGTTGTCATCAAACTTCAATATATAATAAAAATGATGCCATGCCATACATATTCCTTAGAATACCACTTAAGTGGCTGTACACATATCATTTCATAGATGCACATAATTTAGAAAAAAATATTTCTACCTTGGAATATGGCAGAAGTTTTCTCAGCACACATTAATAATTATTCCATTAGGAGAAATTCTTGCATAAATAATTTCTAGAAAAAATAATAACTTTTATAGCTTCTGAGAATATATGTATTTGAAAATTAGTATACTTTTAAAAATTGTGTATGCCAGCAGTCTCTGTTTCCTTATTTTTGATAATAATGGGTATTGTCAGTTTTCAAAAGGTTTGCAATCACGTTGAAGGAAAATTCTGCTTCATTTGCAACTCTGATAACTAGAGATGAGCTTTATATATGTTTATTTTTCCTCTGTATTTCTTATCTTGTGAAATTTTTGACCATATTTTAAATAAACCTCCTTTTGGTGGCTTATAAAATTGTGTACACATATACATACATACATAGATACATACATACTTACATATATGTATATATGTAAATGTTTGAGTATACATGCATATATATGTACATGTATATGTATTTACATATATACACGTGAACATTATGTATACACACACAAATGATAGTAACACTTTATCGAGCTTAAGTTGCATTTTTTTTCCTGCAACTGTTTAACTTTTTCATTTAATGGTATTTTTATATACATAATGAACATTGTAGAATTGTGTAACTCTTTTATTTTTCTGTTATAGAAGTTCTACCTTTGTATGGGAAGAAAGCCTCCTTCAATGGTGAGTAGGCATATCTGATTATCTTGACAACCTTAACTTATAATAAATTCAGTCTGAGGGAAATTTAGATATCATCTGAAACAACTATTTTATGTTACACTTAAGAACAATCGAAGACCAACCAGAAAATTTAAGTGACTATTAGAGGATTTTTAATCCCAAATGACACAGATGTGGAGTAAATATTGAATACTAAAGAGAAAAAAAATAGCCCTAGCTATCCAAATATTTTGGCCAAAATCACAGCTTAACAACATATATCATATATTTTAAATATGGGACACATTGTCTATAATAATTTAATAATTACATATTAAGAGAAAATTCTGATTAATCATGATCTTATATATATATATAATTAAATGTTTTCGTATATATATAATTAAATGTTTTAAATTTTACTATTTATTGCTAATTACATTTCCAAATTAAAAAGAAAGCAACCTCTACATTTTCAAACTTCTTTAGCATTTTTCACAAAATATTTTTTATCTAACTAGAAAGACTTCTTATAGTTATTCTTAGAATGTGCTAAACAATAATTGAAAAGTTCTTGTGTTTTAAAATTGAAGGGAACTCTGTAATCCTTGAAGGCCTCAGAGTGGAATCAAAGTGCTCCTTTCCATCTTTCGGCCACTTGCTCTATCTTCCATGATTCTTACTTGCAGTTAGGTCTAGCTTTTGCAAGGAAACAGCAAAACAAAAAAGTCATGCCATGGGTTTTATAGACAAGAGAGGTTGGGATTAATTTCTGGCCCTTCCTTGTATTAGCTGAATGGCTGGAAGGTCACGACTACATCTCACTTCACCTCTGAGTGAGAAGAATCTTATCTGAGGAATAACCTTTGTATGATTTAATTTACAAGTATTTCATGGTGGAGAAATAACTCATATCCACTTCTTGGCATATTTCCTGGTATACAAAATTATTCAGTAAACGACAATAGAACAGCTATTAAATGATATCCTTATCACCATCACTGTCACCATTAACACCACCTCTGTGGCTACTGCCACAACTATGACTACACCCATTACTATCATTACAAGAAAAGGCTACAAGGCAGGATTGACTTTAGAGACAAAGGTTGAGGAACTGACTCTTCAATAAACACCGGCTTTATTTCCAATTAGCAAGCATATACATTAGGCTAAGATATTTTCAGGGAACCAAAAAAAAAAAAAAATGATGTTATTACTCCCTCAATGTCTTTCAATTAATGTCTTTCAATTAATTGACTTTATGTAATACAGGAAAAGAGGGACACCTAACATAATTTATTCATATTAAGGAGAGCTGTTTTGCACCATTCAGAAAATTAAGAGAGATCATTTACAAAAAATAAAATTATTTTATTATATGGCAAATGTTATCAGTGTAACTGAATTCTTTAAACAAGAAAGATAAAGTTTGAATCTTCTAACAGAAGTGTACACAGCGAAGTGCTTATGGTACAAATAGGTCATAAGATAATTTTTAGTTTTGGGAAAAGAAATGAAACTACTACATACAAAATTAAGTACTTTAATTAATAAAGTTTTACTCTTTTATTTGTTTCTTAACCCATAAAATGGTACTATCCTATTCATAACAATAAAATAAATGACATAAAAGTCTATGACTGACTAGGGAAAAAAAAACAGAATCAAGCACATTCAAGTGTATATCTTAGTAGATATTAATAATAACCAAACATAAAATACAACTATTTTTAGATGACAGTGGCACACCGAATCCCATATTTTTAACAGATTAAAAAGCTGATGGGGAACATAAGTAGTAAAATTATTTAAGATTTTGAAATTAGGTAAAAATTGACAATAGTGACAATGAATCTCCTGTCTTTTCTGGAAAACTATGTGAATATATATCCCAAGTTCATAAACTCAATTTAGTTGAAATGATAGCAAGATGGAAAAAAAAAAAAAAACTTTGAAAAACGGATATCACAGACTGCACTTGAGATGGTGCTCAAAGAACAAAAATTAGAAAGAACTCATATCCTCTTATTGATTTTTTTTTTTTGTGCCAAATTCCTATCACTTCTAATGACAGTTCTGAAAATGGATGAGTGATAGGAGTGCTTTGAAATATGATTTAAGACCCAAGAGGTGTTACAAGTGAATCAAACCTTTGGTATAATGATTTGCAAGAGTGTAAGTGAATTATAAGTGTTTAGGAGAGGCCCACCTGAAAGTTGATATGTTGCTACTCAATCTCCAGTTTTTAACCTCTGTAGTCTTCCTACTACTGCTACATAGAGAATACTGGAAGAATTGCTTTTGCACTTCTGATTCACTTCAGTGAATTGTGTATTAGAGAGCATTTCTTTAGACAATATTATACATATCTGCTTGGTATCTTGAAACTGAAAGAATAAATTTACTGAGATTTGATACAAATTAGTTGAATCTTGGTCACAGTTTTAAAAGACAGAACATTTTTAAAGGAAGAATTTCTATATGTTTTCCTTTTTTGATCAGAAAAATGAAAAACTATATACATGCATGAAGTAATATAAGTTCAGAGTTAAAATACAAGATTTTTTAAAGAATTGATATATGTATATGAATTCCAAATTTTATTTTGTTTTATAATCCTGACAAAATAATTATGTTACAATATTTTAAATAGATGAGAATGATACAGTTAACATTAAATTATTATTTTTTTTAATTTTTCTATTTTCTTTGTCTTCACATCCTCAAACCTTCCACTTAAGAATTAATCAAGACTCAAAGGTGATTCAAAGACATTCTGAGCATCAACTGCAAAACCACAAGCAATTCGAAAGTTTTCTTCTTCAAGAAAATTATGTGCTGCTTTTGTTATGGAAATACACTAAGTTGTACCTTCATTTTCCATTCAAATTTACTGCAGAAGCCACACAGAGCCACGAGGAATAAAATTGAGGTGAAATAAATTACCTTCTCTGACAGCTGGTCAAGATAAATGCAAAGAACAGAATGTGTAATCTGAGATTATTTAGTGTTTGAGAAGCACTTGGAAGATGACAAGAGCTAGTTATTGACATGGTGGAAAAAAGGGAGGTAAATACTATGGAGCAAGTAGACATGGGCAATAAAATTTGTCATGTCTCTCCTTAATGGCTACATGCTCTAAAACATTCTTGTTCATATACATGTACATAATGTAATATGAAACTTTTTAAATTGTTGAATTATTACAGTTTCAACAACAAATGAATGGAAATTTCCTTATAAATAGAAAATGCAGATCTAATTTTATTTATACTTAAATATATGAAAAAATAAACCAGATTGATTCATGAAACATTTGCCTAAAAACTCACCCACAGAAGTAAACTTAAAAGAAATTTAGGTCTTAGTTCTTGCATTTTCTTAAATTTCCTGTAAGTAGCTGATGGCCATGTAAGAAAGCCATTGTTTTATGAGTATAATTTTAAGGAGAAGCTTTACATCAAGTCGTTATGATTATTACTGAATACATTTACATGAAAAGAATATGAATATGGTGTGTGTGTGTGTGTGTGTGTTTGGGGGAGGCATACTTTCTCAACGAAAATAAAGTAGAAGCTATGGTGACACCACAATAGTAGGATTATGACTCCATGTGTGGTAAAGCAGCAGGAGATGATTAATTCTTATGGAAAAGTTGATTTCCATGAAAATGTCTTTAAGAAAAAGAAAGTGAAAGCACACATTAGAGTCCACAAATCATGAAAAGCTAATGATTTCGAAGCATTTAGTTTAGTATTTTTTTGCAAATTGAAATAGTGTGTCATTACTCAAGCCTTTTTCTATATATTTCAGTGGGTTTGTGACTCAATGTCAGTGGGGCAATTTAGTAGCAGGACCACTGGAGCTAGGTAAAGGATTTCATTTATGCACATTTGGCCCAGGAAAGAACATCTGTCAACCAAACAAACAAAGAAAATACTAAAAAATACATTTTTAAAAAACTGAGTATAGTTCATGGATATTATCTCTGTCCTATTCCTATCATATTTGCTTGAAACCAGAGTCTAACTTCCAGTCGCTTGACACTAAATCTGTAGAATTTAGGAGGTTCCACTTCCAAACTTCAAACTCATAAAATCAAACAGACCTTAAAATGACTTATCTTCTTGCATGAGGTTTTGTGGGCTCATGTGGTAAAGATGGATTATTTTCCTACAATGAATCATATTGAAACTGTCAAAATCATTGTCACAAGAGTCATCTCATGGGTCTTGTTAATTAATTTTCATAACTACACTATCCCACTATAGGTAGTACCCACTGACATTTTGATTGGGTTTGTACTTGTAAGGGACCATGGCCAGAGTTTCCATTTTTTCTTTTATAAACATGAAAAATATAGCTCTATTAAAATAGCTGTGCTTATTGAGCTTAAAATACACAGGGTGCCAAAAAAAAAATGTATACATTTTTTAAGAAAGGAAAAAAATTGTATTTAAATTGGAAAGCAATGAATGATGCTTGCATTCATTTGGTTAATACCATCTTTTGAGTGAATGTCATACTGCATATTGCTACTACAATTCAATTCAACTTCGAAAAGTAATACATAGATAACATCTCTTAAAATGTGTATTTTTTGATACCCCTAGTACATTGATATTATTTTGAGCAATTTTTAAATAATTAAATAGAAATACATAATCTATGGACTGAATTATGTCCTCTCAAATTCACATTAAAGCCATAATTTCCACTGTGATGGTATTCGTGAAATGGGGATCTTTGAGAGGTAATTAGGTTTAAATAGGTCATGAGGGTGGAGCCCTCATGATGGGATTAGTTTCCTTATAATAGGAGACAGCAAGAAGCTTGCTAGCTCTCTGCCATGTGAGGACAGAGTGAGAAGGTAGCCACCTTCAAGCCCGAAAGGGAGTCCTCACAGACTCTGACCATGCTGTCACTCTAATCTGGGACTTCCAACTTCCAGAAATGTGAAAAAATAAATTTCTGTTTTTTGATACACACAGTCTCTGGGGCTTTTGAAATAAAAATTACAATGAAATATCATTATTTGCGTGCATCTTTAATTATCAGGAATCTGAATTAACACTTTCTGCAGTTACTCCAGCATTAATGCTATTGCCATAATTGGATTGAAAACAGATCCAAAAGATTTTTTTTAAATCTCTAATGAAGTAAAAAAATTAAGAATTTTTGTGAGGAAAATATACAGTGGTGCTTAAAATTGAGCACCACTGTAACAGGATATTATTATCTTGTGTCTAACTTGAACCCAAATCTTCACTAAGCTATTTGAAATGTTTAGAACAGATCAGACTAGTGAAACTCAAACCTTCTTTCTAAATTGAGTTCACATAGCCCACGAAGAAAATACACATATTGCATGTAGAAAATGCAGCCTGAGAATTTAGAGAGATATTTCTTGTGTGTTTTTCTTTTAATCATTTAATCTATAGGGAAGGAAATGCAGCTTCCTGTGCCTTTCAAAGGACTTCTAAATGAGCTTGAAGCTTCTTTATGCATTTCTGGAAAGAACATTAAGATATCCATGCCCGTATTTCAAAAATGCAATTAGGTTGGGCCGGCCCAGTGCCTCAGGCGGTTGGAGCTCCCTGCTCCTAACTCTGAAGGCTGCCAGTTCGATTCCCACGTGGGCCAGTGGCTCTCAACTACAAAGTTGCCCGTTCGACTCCCACAAGGGATAGTGGGCTGCGCCCCCTGCAACTAGCAATGGCAACTGGAGCTGAGCTGTGCCCTCTACAACTAAGACTGAAAAGGCAACAGCTTGAAGCTGAACAGTACCCTCCACAACTAAAATTGAAAGGACAACAGCTTGACTTGGAAAAAAAAAAAAAAAAGTCCTGGAATTACACAATGTTCCCCAATAAAGTCCTGTTCCCCTTCCCCAATAAAATCTTAAAAAAAAAAAAAAAAATGCAATCAGGTTAACACAAATAATACTTTATACGACTATTTCTTCTGAGGAGTTCACTGAGTTTTAGAAACAGCTAATAAACTGTACACATCTATAGAACCAGGCAAGTGTTCTACTCCTCTTTGACATGAAAGGAAACTGAATGGAGAAGTTAAAGAGAACAGTTTTCTGAAGTCTACTCATTATCGGAGTTTTAAAAGTATTGCGTATTTCTTAGTCCCTACAATTTTCATCCACTGAATTGTTTGTCCAAATAACCTGACAATTGCTCTTAAATTTTACGTGAGGAAGATAGCAGTCATTGGCAATTAATAAAAGGCTTTATCTCTGGGAAATTACAGTTCTGATACAAAATAATTTTAAAAAGCAGATACAAACAAAATGATGAATGACTGAAGTTTTTCCATCTAGCCCTTTAACTAGGCAGTTTTTACTAGGCAGAAGAGCAGTAATTTTATTGAATATCCTGGAGATAAAATTATATCCTCAGCACCTCAAGGAGTAAGAAATAAATGGAAAATTAGGCACTTATTCTCTAAGAATCTACTTGGTATTTACTGTCAGGTGGATTCAACTTTGGGATTAGTGCTACAGACTGGCAGAGAGGGGCCACTTTTCTTAGTCAGTCCAAGGTTTTCTCTAGGAGTTGGGACTATCAGTATTATGTAGAACAGTGAAATCCCCTATCATATCATTTCAAATAGCTTCTCTGAATAGGATTTTCCTATTGACAGGCCCACATTTCTGACATTTAGATTGCTCAGAGCAGTTATTTCTATGTAGTGAGCATTTTTATAGGCTTTATTTGACTAAGATTATTCAAGCATTACAACCGCATTAGTATCACCAAGCCATAGTGGATTCAGTAAAATAAGCTCTATAAAATTGTGGTTGCACTAAAGCATGTGTTTTTCCAAACTACTAAGCAGACTTCCCTTGAGTAACAAAGCTTGAGAGTTCTATAAGATGTTTGCCATCCAATGTCTATTTCTATCTTAGAAGAGATTTTAGAAGAGAAATGGGAAACAGTTTAGGGATCATTTTTCTTGCATTAAACAAAAACATTTCTTTTTTCTATAACAAAAGAAAAACACACTGAATATTCACATTTGAACATTAAAACCTTTGGGTTTTTTATCAGAGGAGGTTCTTTAAAGATAGCATCAATTTTTTTCCCAGATCTTACTCCTGATTAAAGCACCTCTTTTAAAAGATTCCACACATTGTAAAAAGAATCAGAAGATCAGGAAAAAAAGAATTTGCTAATGTAGTTTTCAGGAGAAAATTATTATTGCTAATATCCTAATTGATCATAATTATAATTATATTGCTTTATATAGCATTTCTGCTCCAGGGAAACTAAAAATTATCACACAAGCCAGATTTTATGAATATATATGTAGTGTGATCAAACAATATGGTGAATGTTTAAATTAAAAAAAATATTACTGTAAAGACACATTGCCACTATTCACCCTCAAAATATTCCCCCTTGCTTCAAACACATTTATCCCATTGTTCTTGCCACTTTCTGAAGCAGTTCTGGAAATCCTCTTTCATGAGTGTCTTTAGTTGCACTGTCATGGCTACCTCGCTGTCCTGAATCATTTTGACTTTGGGGAAGAGCCAGAAGGCACACGGTGACAGATCTAGTGAATAAGGTGGATGAGGACAAATAATAATGTTTTTATTTTACAGAAATTGTCGTACCAGAAGCAATGTGTGACATTGAGAGTTGTCAGGATGGAGGATAATTTACAGCACGCTTTAAAACATTTCTTCAAACTGTGGCTCACACCCAACTGACTGCACCTAACAAGTTGAAATTTGTCACACACTGTTACTAAGGCTCATCGCACTGCTTTCTATATTAACGATTCCTGCCTTTCTGTTGGATGGCACTCAGCAGTAGTATTCACCATATTTTGTTTTATCACAGCAGGAAAGGCTCTGTGTCACATCTCTTCTGGTATGGCAATTTCTATTAAATAAAAACATTACAGTGTCCTCATCCTCCTTATTCACTGGATCTGGTACTGTGTGACTTCTGGCTCTTCCTCAAAGTCAAAATGATTCAGGACATCGAGGCAGCCATGACAGTACAACTAAAAACACTCACAAAAGAGGACTTCCAGAAATGCTTCAGAAAGTGACAAGAATGACGGGATAAGTGTGTTTGAAGCAAGGGGAAGTAATTAGAGGGGGATTAAAGACAATGTGTCTTTTACTGTTATATATATATATATATATATATATATATATATATATATATATATATATTTATTTATTTAATTTAAATATTCACTGTATTGTTTGAGCACATTTCATACACACACAAACACAGTAGGCTAGTCAGGCACATGTCATCAACTTATTTTAATGAAATAATAGAATACCAAAATTCAAAGTAACTGCAATTAGGTAAGATATTTAACAAGCTACTTGTCTAAATTATTCACTCTTTCACTGAATTAAAATATTAGATCCTTTTAACTAGATATTTAACATTAAAATAATCCTATAATATTTTATGCTGTATTCATCTATACATTAAAATGTAAAGACCACATTTTTTTGATGAAGGAATCAACATTTCTCGATATTTTGTTTTCAGAGAAAATTTTATTATAGGTTGTAGTCTTTGTATGATTTAATTACATGTCATACAAAACTGATAATTGTTAAATTAAAATATTAACAATAAAAATATTTCTTCAAAGGATACCTGCTTTCTTCACTTATCCCAAAGAAAGAAAAATTCTCTCTAATAATTTAGAAATGCCTAAACCATGAATGTTATTAAACAGAATATAATCCTGGTTTTAATATCTGTTGATTGATCACAAGAAAATATACTCAACAAAATCTACTACTCTCAGGACTCATAATACAGGGATCATTTTAGTGTAAATAAATGTCTGGAAAGTTATAATGTGAAATGTCAAAAAAAGTTTGAACCTATATTTCAGTATTATTAATATAACATATTTTTAGTATTAAAAAAAAATTCCTATTTATCAACGAATCCTGAGGAATTCTCAGTTGCCAAATTATCAAATCTCATTCTCTAGCAGGAAGGTTTGATAATTGAAACAAACAAACAAAAAAAACGAACAAGCAAAAATAAGTTTAGAGTATCATTCCAGCCCAAAATATGCATCTGTGATATGGGAACATTAAGTTACACTGTCTGTGGGGACTGCAATTCCTTGCTCATAAAGTAATGATCATGTTTGAATCCATAGGATCCATAGTACCACTGAAATGCATGTTACAGCAAAATAGCACCATTTCTTGGTGTCCTGCAAATTGTTTCTCATGAAACTGAGAATAATCTATAAAATCTAAGTCTTAATTATGTAAAGCAGATCATTTTAATAATACCACTTATTAATTTATTCCACTGTTCTTTTGTACTTTTCATAGATCTTATGAATAATCTTTTTTAAAAACTCATTATTCTAGTAGTGTCCTCTATAAAACAGAATTTTATTTTTCATATGGCACTTTCTATAGTCACATCTTCCTCAAATTCTATGACCTAAAGCAAACTATTAGTGAATAGGACAAAATCCATTTGCCCTGCAATGGATACTGATGAAAGATTAAATAGGTGATAAGTGGACTTTCCATAAATAGATTTGCAAACCTAAATGAGAAATTAAAAATCCTTCAAGTATCTGTTTTGTCTTCTTTTAAAGATGGTTCTGGTTCTTCTGAATGTAAAGAATAATAAGAAACGGCCCTGTCAGATTATTATTTTTTAAAACATGATATTAAGAATATGACAGCGGTTAACAGCAAAAAGTTGGGGATGGAACAATAAACTGGGAGCTGGAGAAGGGCTGACTGAGTGTCACACATGAGGGCTGACTCATGGGTGTCACCTCATTTAGTCACAAGCCAGTCAGTCTTTGCAAATGCAAATCAGGGACTGCCCCGCCCTTCCTACAATGACCTAGACCAATTGAAAATGAAAGCATGTGATATTCTTCAAGGAAAACCATAGTTCCCAGTAAGTGCCAGTAAAGGATTGTGGCCTATAACGAAGTCCTAGGTGCAAAAGATGTGCTATTACACAAGTGACACAAAACCAACAGATCATGTCACCTTTACCTTTGAGGCTCTGTTATCTATCTACCAAGACCTAACTCTAACTATGACAAAAACCATGAGTATAAAGTTTGCCACCAAGTCATAGACAACCCAAGCTTGCATAATTCCTTCCTTCCAATGACATACTTAGGCATACCCAAAACCTTTTTGAGAACTGGGACACACTGTGCCCTCTCATTCCTCTGAATGTGATTTGTCTGTAGCCTGAGTCTGAAATGACTTCATCACATTGTCTGTCCATCTTGCTTGCCCCTTACTCCTTCCTCGGGACTCAATTTTATTGGAACACAATCACATCTATTCATTTATGGATTACCTTTTGTCTGTTGTTTATGCTTTCCTGCCACAGTAGCAGAGTTAAGCAGTTGCAACCTACACCATATGACCTACCACATCTAACATATGTATTCCCTGGCCCTTTAAAGAAAAATAAAAAAAAGTTTGCCAATCCTGCTCTTTGAGCATGGGAGTATAACTGACAAAGTAGGAACTTAAATATATATATATATATATATATATATATATATATATATATATATATATATATTCCATGGCTTCAAAATTGGGAAATAATAATTTAAGCTAGCATTTCATAAATATTAATCAGGTGTAGGGGAACCATATGACACCATGACATAAAAGTAGGGCTTTGATAGGACAGTCCTGAGACTGAATCCTTGCTTTGCTCCCATTAGCAAGTGCACCACAGTAGTCATCTCTGAAACCAAAAACATTAAAACTACTTCAGGGACTGCCTCGCCCTTCCTACAATGACCAAGGAAGGAAGGTCATTCCTTCCTTCAGGTTTTTATGAGGAATAGTTAGACTATTCAGCACAGTGTCAGGTGCAATAACTGTTGACTCCTTTCCCTCTATTACCAACCTTCCCTACTTCAGTTTATGAATTGTTAATAGTGATAGATATTCTTACATTTAAACATAGCTTTTGAAAATGTCTCCATGGGGGAGGATTACTTCAGCTCCATTCATTCATTATTTTTGCTCTGAACATTGAATTTTGAAGTATTGAGATTAAACTGCTTTTTCATGTATATGATAATTGGGGTTATATAACTGGGAATGCAAACCCTGGAGGCCTAGAGGTTCACATTGTTGAAGAGACTTTACATTGTAAAATACACAACTGATGTTCAGCTCATTCATAACTACCATTACAATAAATCTAACAGATGTAAACAATTCAGAAATGTGTTTCTCCAACCAATGTTCAGAATGCCTAATGGGTAAAATCTTGCATTTTCATTCATATGAAAAACTCAATGCTTTTAATGCAGTCACCACCAATTACAAAAAGGAAAATAATGCTACATTTGTTAATCTCTTTCACAACTTGGTACTATTCTTTATTCTAAATGGGCATTAAGTACCAAAAGATTTTTTTCATAAGGTGGTTATTTGGAGCACAAACGTATTTCCCCATTTTAATTAAAGAATGTTATGAAGTTTGGTTATGGTCTCAGTATGCCCATCAAAACCTTTTCAATATTATGCAGCTGGATTGTTAAATAAAACTGTAGACATTCTTATGTTTTTTCATGTTTGTATATTGCCTCCATAAGGGACAGAACACGTCCTAGTCAGCTCAAGCCTCAGCTTTTTCAGGAAGCCTTAGATATAAAACTCCAGGGTATGTTAAATGTCCCTCCTGGACACTTCCCTCTTTGCATATTTATCTTGGACCTACCATATCATATTTCTTTTTTTTTTCACATTAAAGTTTATTGAGGTGACAATGGTTAGTAAAATTACATAGGTTTCAAGTGTACAATTCTGTAACACTTCATTTATATATCATATTGTGTGTTCACCTACCATATTATACTTAATAGCCTGTTTATGTTTCGGGATCTCCCCGTAGAATATAAGCTCTTTGAAGCTTCTCTTCTTCAGTTGTATACTTCTGGTGCCCAGCACAATGACTGACCCTAAGTAAATACTATTGAATTGATATCCTGACCTGAATATCAAATGCCTTATGTTGTTTTTTATGTAGTAGATATTACAAACATGGTGTTGTGTTAGAGGATGAACCCTGTGCCCTTTGTGTAGTCTCTGGTCGTTGTTCCAAGGGCACATTTTGCATTAGCCCCTTTATCTCCATATTATCACAGTATGTGAAGCCTTGTTACCATGTGGATACATGGTGTTCCCTCTTTCCCTACACCCCCAAAGTGTCTGCTTGTGGGACACCACTGCACCTCAGCCACTGCCTTTAGCTCCAATGGAGGAGGGACTCTGGAATGGTGGGATGCTCTTCTTGGAATGGCACTTAGATTGGGTGTGATTTATCTCCTGGGAAGGGAAGGGATTCAGGATTAGACAAGGATGGACAAAACCTGCTAAGTAAGTCAACAGTGGAGTGAATGACTGAAGAGTCGTGGCAATGAGGGCTAAGGAGAGGGGCAGGAAGCTTTGCTATGAGGGCTAGGAATAAAGTTTGGGGGAGCAGAAATGGTGATAGCTGATCTCATTTTTTCTGGGTCCTAAATCTTGTCCCAGGAGAGAAATAAAGGCATGAAGAAAATTCAGAATTACTTATTAAAAAATAACAACTCTGGTTATACTCATAGGTGGTGGAAGAAGAGGGCTAAAGAAGGAAAGCAACCACCATCTTGTTCACAGTTAATTATAAGTATTGTTGGAAGGTGCTCTTAAATACAGGACTAACTGTTTTGTCTCTTTTTGCTTTCCAAATTTAAACTTCGGAGGGCAAGATTCTTAGTTCAGCACAATTGCTTCTATTGCATAGTATTATATGCATTTATGACTCTTTATAAATTTTTTAAACACTAAAGTAATTTGTTATTTATATTGTACTTATCAGTTGAACAACTGAACATAACTGAAAATTTCCAAATATGAAAATATTTTTTAAATAAAGTGCTGCATCCAACTGATTACTTAACCTTTCTTAACTCCCTCTGCCAATAATATTTGACAGTTTATTTGTGTTAGTATAAAAAGCTGGCCAAGAAAGAATATGCGATGTATAGCACAATCAAATTTGAGATGATAAATATTAAATATTTGCATAAATATTTTTTAATAAAGATCTTAGTACAAAAGTTTTATGTCCTCCTGAGTGCATGGCAAAGACAGAATTCTCATTTTGTAGGTAACAAAATGGCTGCCATGGGCAATTCTGCTTTTTTAAGTGCCCAAATTGAAAAATTCTTATGAACAACAAAATACTTTGAAACAGGTTAAAGAAATGCCCAGTGATATGCTGTCATCAGTAAATTTTGCTCAACTCTACTACATGTCTAGCCACATGGAAAGAATAAAGTCGCAGCTCTTTCTGTGATTTGAAAAGCAGGTTTCACATTTCATAGCAGGGACTACATTTCTTCAACACTGAATCAAGTGTAACAGAGAATCAAACATGGTGGTTTTGGCCAAGGGCCCAGCTACTCCAAATGCTTCATTTGTACTAATCAGTAGAAGGTATCCTTTCTTCTAAGGTGCTACACCAGAGATCAGGGTTTGCTGAGTCATGACATTCGAGATTTGCAATTTTTCTTGCTTCTTTGACCAGCCACCTTTCTGCAGGGCACAGGATATGGCAGTCCCAGTCTTGGGATGCTCATAGATATTATGTAATAAGCACTGGAAAACAGTTGCCAAAATGGTAAACCCAAAATGGTAAACTTAGTCAAGACTAAAATCCAAAATGGTAGACTTAGTCAATTCTATCAGCTGGAACTAGAGCAGCAAAAATAATGGCAAATACCTACTGAAGTATTTACCCTATCTCCATTGATTGCCAAATGAAGGAAAAGGAATGAAGACCCTGTTGACAACTTAGAGAAACTGGGTTCCATAAAAATCGTAATACCATAAATGTATCCCTCCCCGCACTTAACAAAGGTAAACTATGAAAAGGGCAGCTTTCAAAACAAGACTCACTATTTCTGTAGGCCTTATGGATTGGCAACCACAGCCCAAGATAAAATCTCAAAACAGCAACAAAGGCCAAACTTAATCATTATGTTATTCTGCCACAACAATGACTTCATTCTATTACTTTAGTCATGGAACAGTGATTATATTTAAAATAAGAATGCAATTTAGATATATAAAATTATACAGCAATGTGAAATTAAATTTTGGCTTTGGGATGTATTATTCAGTCTAGCATCAGTTCTCATTTAAATTTCAGATATTTAGAACTCAGATCTTTGTTATGCCAAAGGCTAATGTATAACATAATGGATAAATCATGAGTCTATTGAAATCCAATCACAATCATAATACTATTCATTTTGACTTTTTCCCTGTATGGTAGTTTTTAAACATAATCAGCACAAAAGAAATTAGAAAGCCATTACAGAAAAGAAGCATACTTGTGTTTCTGTCCAAGTTTGTTTTTTCATGCATTGTAAACATAATCTAAACTAAGATCACTGACACACAACTGGAACTGGAAATGAGCAGCCTTATTTAGACTTATCTGAGATATCATTAGGAAAAATGTAAATAGTTTATTTTGTCTTTCTTATAAAATGCAATCCTCATCTTATTTTTTTACTGGAACTTTAGTACAATAAATTATGTTTAGAGCTATTTTCCTTCTTTCCAAACTTTCTTTCTTTCTTTCTTTCTTTACAGGTATAAACCTGTTGTCTTTCTGTATTGAAGTCTGTTATGACTTCTCAAGACATTTTACTTTGATGTTGTATTTGGTTTATTTTACCCCATACCTGAAAGTTATGATATTAGCTCAATTCACTCATTTACTCATTGATTCAATTATTTACCCAAAATTCATGAAATTACTCATTCATCAAATGTTTACTAAGCATTTACCTTGTTCTAGACATTGTTCTATGTTATGAGAATGAAAAAGATGAACTGAGACTCTGTTCTCCCTAATTTTTAAAAATGTGAGATTCTTTACACTTTTCTTACTGACATTGTCCCTCTTCTACAGATGCTGAAGTGAACCCTTTGCTGAGATGGTAACTGGAAGCTCCCTTGTATATTTACTTTGCAACATTCTTTTCAAAAATTGGATTTTTTCATCTCTACTTTGAAGCATGCATTTCTGAAAGTACCATTAGAGATGAACTGAAGTTATCATTAAGTGAAATGCACTATTTTTCTCAAATGCATCAATTGCAATGATGCACCTACTCCTACTGATATTCTCCTATATAGTTACAGAAAATGAGACTAGAATTGATAGTTATAAAAAGAAGTAGTACTGCATTTATCTGAAATAAATTGCTGAGTTCTCAGCAGATTGTTAAAACAAAGTTAATCATTGAGTGGTTATAATGATTTTTGTCCCTTTTCATTCATTTCAGGAATGTATATTGAGTATTTACCATGACAGTGAAGTACTGAAGATAAAATCAGACAAGATCTGGTCTTAACTTCCAGGAATTTAGAGATTCCTGAGGAAGACAGACAGATAAACCATAATCACAGCATTGTTTGCTAATTGTGTGACTATGTCCTCTGAGAAATTAATGTGAGAAAGACATCTAAACCAGGCAGAGGGACAGTGTGTGTAAAACCTTAGAGGATAAAAAGAGGCTTTATTTTGGGAAACGTGGGTCTATTCATGTTACTTCAAGCAAAGGCACTTGAACAAGGAGAGAGAAGAGACTAGAGATACTTAGGCAGAAAATCCAACTACAATGTCTGTGACTGCTGAAATGAGGAAGTTGTACTTCATAACAAATAACACAGCAAGATAGAGCTGAAAAGGAACAAGATCATATTTGCACTTTGGAAAGCTTATTTAAACAAAAGCACACAGGAAGTGAAATAAGACTCAAAAACTGTTTGAAAGGACAACTTGACTTGGAAAAAAAAAGTCCTGGAAGTACACACTGTTCCCCAGTAAAGTCCTGTTTCCCTTCCCCAATAAAATCTTTAAAAAAAAGAGAGAGAAAGAAAGAAATATTCAGGAAATAGTTTCTTCAAGATTTGAATGATTTAATTATTATAGTCCTGGGGTGGGGAGGATTAATGATATCATTATTAGAGGGTGGGGAATGATTTGATTATTAGAGTTTTAGCTACAGAAAGTAGGGAGATGATATCATTTACCAAAACAGAATATTGAAGAAAAGAAGCAGGTTTGCTGAGAGAAATGATGCATTTACAGTCACTACAATAACTTGATACCTATTTGGAGAAAATAAGATCACATCTTCATTTTTAGCATTTTATAATTATTAATAAATATGCCTAACATTTATACATACAAACACACACACATATTTTCATTGTTTGTATAAGGGGATGTGATTTATGTATCATTGTTGACTAGATTAACAAAAATTTATTTGTTTACAAAATAAATTTTTCATTTGAGCAGTAAGATGTCATCACTCTGTCTCCTGCAATAAAGTAGCCAGATATTAAGTATGGTGCTTTCTGTTCCATGGTCATTCTAACTGGCTCTTTGTCAAAATGAATATGTTAATAATTATTTTTATTAAAGTCATGCAACTATATATACATATACATATATGTGTGTGTATATATATTTTGTGTTTATATTATATATAGATAGATATAGATATATAGATAGATTATATATGTATGTGTGTGTATGTATATATATATATATATATATGTATAATATTTGGACAAAACTGTGAACATATTGGAGAGAAATAAGCTGGTATTTTAGGAAAAAAAGCATGAAATGATTGACAATACATTAGCCATGTAGGACTATTAATGCAATTCAAGACTGTTTAGTGATGGCAACCAAAAGAAAACAAAAAAATTACATGCATTCTAAAGAAATGCATATTTATAAATGTTAATCATAGTTTAAGATATAGTTTCATACCAGAATATATTTTAAATCTTCTATTTTATTTTGGATGGTTAATGTGGAAACTTTCAATAGAGAATGGATTTATCATCACTGTGAAAGAGAAAACCCAGCCAAAGGTCATTGTTAGAAAATAGATCCTTTCAAGGGTCCTGGTCATTGGTCAATGTGATTAAACTGAAGTCTATCTTCATGTTTTTCATGAATAAACAATTTACAGAATACATTGATAGTACAAATGAAATACAAAGGGGGACATTTAATTGTATTATAAAGATTAAAATGAAATAATTTACTTGAGTGGAAAAATATTTTAATAATTTAAATATAAGCTTTATTATTTCAAACAATCAAATATCACTTATATTATGTTTATATAGCTAAAATATTTTAATTTTATAATCCATCCACATGTAAACATGATATTTACATAAACTCATACATACATCTGACCAAATATAGAATTTTATTTAATACAGTATGTTTTTTTCTCTTTGTTTTTGCTTTCTTCTTTACTTTGCTTACAGTATTATTTACTGTCTCATAGATTTCCATATATATATGAATATAAACATTTTCATCTTTTTTTAAATAAATGGATTCTAGCTTTCCAGACTTAAGAAGTTCCTCATCTCTAGGTTTTACATATATTTTCCTAGATTTTATCAAGACTTTTTTTGTTTTTTTGTTTATACTTAAGTCTTTAATTTATCTGGAATTTACTTTTGCGTATAGTTTAAACAGAGGATCCATTGATATTTTTCTGCATGTATAACCATGGCCATGCACTATTTATTAACTGGAAAGAGGGTTGAATATTATCAGGTTGTAAATCAGAACTTATGATATTGGCAAATACACATCATTCATAAGCTGCCTTTTTCTCCTATGAATATTTTTGAAAATCTTGCTAAAGTAAGACAAATAGCATACTTGTGAATTCAAACACAATCCATGTATAAACATGGATTGCAGACTGTGTGGTAGACAACCGAATGTTTGTTTGACATAGCATAGGGCCTTGTTCTGAAAATACATTCCATACATGTTAAGGCACAATATTCTTATAAGTTAATATGATTTGTGCATAAAGAGCAAGAACATGGTAACAGTTTTTAAGTCTTTTGAAGTTCCTTCTGAGTTTCTGTATAGGCATATATCAACATTCACTACCTAATTGAGCTTTCACCAACAATAGTGAGTTAATATTCATCCAGCACAGATTCTTCTTTTATATGCCCAGTTGGGTTAGTCTAAGAACTGTATTTACTTTCTGATTTCCAAATTGGCAGAATTTGAAACCACGTACCTCACAATAGAAGCAGAAATTCATTAAGAAATAGTATATGAAAACGAATAAAGTAATTCCTAATTAATACAATAATCGTATAATACTGTAACAAAATATAGTTTGTTTTTGTTTTTAAGAAACCACTAATGAATGTTTCTGAAAGATTTGCAGAGCTTTGAAATCACTTTGTAAGGAGAGAATCCTCCAGACTCTTTCAGCAAAGGCAGAGGCAGAGCACCAGTGCTGGGTGGGTCCCTCCCAGAAGCCCCAGGGTTCCAAGGCATCTTAATATCTAGTCAAGTGTTTCCCAGTGTGTGGTACATGATCCACTAATGATACATACAATGATTGTACATTATGTGTAAAGATTAGCATTTCTATCAGTCTTGAATTCATTGTAATATTTATTAGAACCAACATAACTAGCACATCTAACTCATAATTTATAGATTTTATTGGCTAGATGAAGTATAATTTTTCAAAAATATGTTATATAAATAAAATATTTATAAATAACATTATGTCTTAATATAGAACAAAGAGTCTTTCAATCAAGGTAAAAATTGATTATTTAATAAATATGCGTGGACATGGTTACACATGCAGAAAAAAACAATAGATCTTCTCTTTATAATATATACAAGGAAATACTGAACCCTCTTTCCAGTTTACTGATAAGTTGCTCCATGTCTTCACAGCTTATTATGTTCTAAACATCTAATTTCATTAGTGACATATTCAGGTCTATACTTTCAAAATAGTTTTTACTATAAAGAGGTAAGTGCCAATACAGTGCCAAAATATAACTCCAAAGTTACTAACTGTAAGTGAAAATAATGACGTTGAACTTAGAAGCCTGAGATAAATATAATACTTCAGAGGACAAGTTTCTACAACTTACACAAGTCATTTCACCTCTCTTATACTCATGTTTCTGATATGTAAAATAAGGACAATAATAGTAACTACTTTACAGATTTGTTTAAAGATTAAATCTTTCAAGTTATTATTCCAGCATTAGGAACATTATATCAAACATGTAACTGATCTGAGAGCCTCAGTGTAACGACTGTAAAAAATTAAAGTACCCATTCTATCTTACTATAATAGTTTGTAGTAAGTATCAAAAAAGAGCCTTACATTAAACTGTAAGAGAAAGTACTGAAGTGTCACATAAACACATGCACCACTATGTTATCATCAGTAGGTATCAAGGAGTCCACGAGAAAGCATCACTTACTGGTGATCCACCAGATCAGGCTTCAAGACGTCATTGCCATTCAAGTTTCAACATTTGGTGAATGGCCATCTCCCTGTACTTCTGTTTTTCCAATTTTAATGAATATACATTTAACATTATCTATGGAGGACTGATGTTCAGGGATATATGAACAGTTATTTCTAATATTCTAACTTCCTCACCAAACTTACATTTAGTGTATTGGATTATCACAGAAAAATGAAGTATCAAAGTACGGTTTTCAAAAGAATACAAATTTGAATGGCTTTAGAGAACTTCTCAGGAATACCTCCAGGGTAGCAAGCTTAGGGAAAGATATATACAAGCAATTATTCCTTTTGGGAGACATGGAAAGAATTTCCGTTGTTCTACCTCATTCAGAGACAAAGGGTACAAGTTTAGTTGTGCAGGGTCTCTCTCACCTCTCATTGTGTGAAAGGACAGAACACTCTCATCTTAGAGACCTGGTGTCCTCATAGTGACACCCAGTGAGCCAGGGACCTGGATAACCATGGCTCAGGTATTAGGTCCTTCATTTATAAAATAGAGTGGTGCTGGCAGGGAAGGGGTCACTACATTATTCCTAAGATCCCTTTAGATTTCAACTTAAAACATTATTTGGTGAAAAGAGTCAACCACCAGCACATTAAATAGTCCATATACATCAGAGGAGAAAAAACCTAAAAGGCAATCTTAGAAAATGAATTACATTATTTAATGGCAGGAAGAACAACAAAGCAAAAATGAAAGGGAGAATTACATGTGTGCACATATGTGTATGTATAATGTATAACGCATTAATAAAACATTATTTTTCATATTATACATAATGTGTATCTATATGATTTTTATTATGGGCTTACTATGTGCCAGGCACTGCATCAAGTGCTTTAAATCTATTTTCTCACTTAATCCTCAGCACAGCCTAAGGTGGAGTTGTAATTATTGACACCACCTCACAGATGAGGAAATTGAGGAACAAGGAGGTTAAATAAATTGTTTAAGATCACACAGCTTGTGAAAGAGTCAATATGGTCAAATAATGTGGAGTCTCTTATTTGCAAAAAGAAAAAATTCTAAGAGTATAGGTCCTATAATATAGACTCAGCTTATGATGTAAATGAATTCAAACAATAAGGGTTCAAATCCGTTCTCTACATCTTATGAAGTGGTTGACCATAGGTAAATTGTCTTATCTCTCCATACTTCTGTGTCCTTATCTTTAAATTTGATTATTAATATGATCTATCTTCTAGGGTGGTTGTGATAATTCCCTGAAAGAATACAAGTCAAGCATTTGCAATCCTATCTGGCTCTCATAAATGTCATAAATGTCATGTTTATAATAAATATCTTTAATGAAGAAATGACTAAATAAATGAAAAATGAAGAAACCAAGAGAGTTTTCATTCACTTCAAATATATGGTTATAAATTCATTAATTTGGCAAAATTTATACTGAAATGTATGGGCAATTCACAAAAGAAGCACAACTGACTAATAAATGTTAAACCTCATCCTCATTATGCAATGAGTGCAATTAAAAAAAAAAGATACATTTTTTTCCTCATATCAGATCAGAAAACATAAAAGAACATTATACAGTATTGGCAAAGGTATATGGAAATAAACATCATCATATAGTGTATGTGGTTATTAAAACTGGTTTAAGATTTTTGGGGAAATTTGAATACTACATATATATATATATACGTATAAATATATGTGTGCATATATATATACACACACACACACCTATATATGTGTATATATATGTATATATATATATATATATATATATATATATATATATAATGTCAACAACTTAAAATTCACATACCTTTGAATCAGTATTTTAAATTATTTTAAATAATTGATCACGATGAGAAAAGATGTGACCATTTCCATGCTCTTTATAGTCATGTAAATAGTGGAAGAAACATAAATAAATACCCGATATAAAAAAATTGGCTAAGTAAGCAATATAATGAAATACAACACAGTCATACAAATGCCGATGAAAATGTACTTTTACTGATAAAAAAAGATACTCACAAAATTTCAATGAAATAAATCAAATTATAAAGCATTACTCAAGGCATAACTTCATTTAAAATTATAATGTACAAGCATATCACATTTGAAAAAAAAATTAGAAGACCCTTGTATAATTTTAATAAAAGTGATGGGATTGGGAATATCTTTTTCTTCTTTCTGCTTATCTGTATTTTCTTACTTTTTTACCTAAAATATATATTACTAGTATATTTAAACAAGAAGAAATCTACTCTGCCAGTTTCAAAATAACTGGTTTATGAACACCTGAGTTATTAATTACATTAGAGGTTTTTAAAAAATTGAAAAGACACAAATTAGGAAATCAGTCTCTTCCCTTTTTTTCCTTCTCCCAGCTGACCTGTAATTAGTTCTTTAAGACTTCACTCAGGTATCTCCTCGAAATATAATTCTTTCCTGAGAATTTCCTCACTTTGGTCCCTCAGTCATGCTCTGGACTTGGTATATTATTTACATGCTATCATGGCCTTATGTGCATAAATCATAATTATTCTTCTATAAAGTTTATAGTTCTTATTATGCTACAATAAAATTTCTGTTTGTTCTCCCCACTAGTCTCTATCACTAGTACCTTCTACTTTATCTTGCTAAAAAAGAAGCACTCAGTACATGGTTTTTCAATGGATGGAAAAATATAAAAAAACTTTCCAAATAATTAGAACAAAATTTATACTTGAAATCCTGAAAGCAACTTTTTTCAATAAATTAAAGTTGCAAAGTTAATTAATTAACATTGCAAATGGGAGAATAAAGTGTAAAATGATAACCATAAATGATTTCACAAACAGCTTTAACTTTTATTTGTTCAGTTGATTTTTGTCAATGAACAGAATGATTCTTTACATGGATTAGTTATTAAGGGTGTCCAAAAATATAGTAAAATTTAACAAATGACATGTCTAATGACAACTGGGTGAATGGGTAAATGCCAAAGTATTAAACAAGTTAGAGAGAAAAGAGCTGAATATGAGTACACCAAAGAGCAGCGCAGCTTAGTCACAGTCGTGTGACGTTCTCACTGTGAATTCTTTTTTCCCTTAATACAACTTCAAACCAGGGCCTCTCCATTTCTTCCTACCCCTTGATAACATCACTTATTGTGGCCTAAGGGGAGCTTTGAGCTCCTAATGACTCTCGTTCCATATGCCCCCTTACGCATTCATTCTGCAATGATTTATGGAGTGTCTACTATTTTCCAAGCACTTTGCTGTGCTGTTGGGATCAAAAGGTGAACAAATTTCTTTATGCTCTCTGCCTTTATTGGGGCAAGGCTAATAAGTGACAGAGATATTTATTAAATAATCATACAAATGGACAATTGTGACTGTGATACATGGTACATAGGAGACATATCCATGCTATGACAGCATACAACTGTGCCTTAATCAGAGAAAAGATCAATTAAACTAAAATCTTAGGGATTAAAAAAAGTTAACTCAGGAAAAGGTCTTCTTTTCCTTTTTATTTTAATACAGGGACTGTCTGGGAATGAGGTTAAATGAATCAGGCCCCTGTCTTTTCATATGGCAAAAGGAAAATAGTATTAAGTGCCCCTGAGCACCTAAGTGAGACTTCCGGAGTCTGAATACAACTAGGAAATCAGATCTGACCTTGAAAATGTTGAAATAATGTTATGAAATGATACACGAAAGACTTATGTGGTATCCAGAAAAAGCAGAGTGGGAGAAAATATGTCCTGGTTAATTAAGCCCTATCCAATGGTATAGAATTGGCGAATTCTCACAATTAGGTCACTGTACAAGCTGATTTTAGTGGTACAAGTTCTAATCCATGAGCATCTCCCATTTTCAGAGTGAACTAACCCTTAGAACTGTGAAAATTCCTTTGTCTTGTTTCTAAAATTATAGTTTCTTTTAATTAAATTATCCAAGTACCTAAAAGCTGGAAGAGAATGAAATTAACTGAATTAAAATATTTTGGTCCCGTTTATTAAAAATTAAAATAACATGGGATGTTTTAACTCAGTCTCATAAGATGTAAATATTTAGACTGAGCCTGATTAATAAACAGGTTCCTGACCTATTCAGATGAAGATTGGGTCCTGACCTGTAGAGAATATGGCAGACAGATTCTAAGATGGTTCTGTAATATACTCCTTCTGATATTCATGTCCTTGCTTAATCTCTTCCTCTTAAGTGTGGACATGCTCTGAGACTAGCTTTTAACCAATAGGATGTAGCAAGGTGAAGCAATGTGTACATGATTACTTCACATAAGATTGTAACACCTGACTTGTCTAGGAGACTCTCTTGTTGGTGATCATGTTGGGAGGCCCATGTGGCAATGAATTAAAGACAGTCAATAGGGCTTGACAGCAAACTTCAGCCAAAAGGGTCTTCCAGGGACCAGCAAGAAACCGAGGCTAGCCTAACAGTCACAAGAAACTGAATTCTACCAACAACCACATGAGCTTGGAAGCAGAGCCTTCCCCCCATTCCACCATCATATGAAACCTCAGCCTGATTAACACCTTTATTGCATATTTGAGAGATCCCAAAGTGGAAGATCCAACTAAGCCATGCCCAGATTCTTGACTCACAGAAACTGTGAGATAATATAATAAATATGTGTTATCTTAAGCCACTTAGTTTGTGTTAATATTGTTACACAGCAAAGGAAAAGTAACACAAGGGGGGGGGACACTAAGTTGAACTAACCCTTGAAAGACCTTATTTATCTTTGTTATTTGTACAAATTCTTAGAGATGGAAGAAATATTTAAATTGTTTAGGAATTTCAAAATTCTTGCAAAATATTACAATGAGATCAATAAGTGAAAAAAATTGAAAGGTAAAAACTTTATGTGCAATAATAATAAAGTCTTATAAATTCTAAATCTGAAAAATGCAAATAACAAAAATTTTACCATAACCGAGAGAATTGTACTGGGTAGAAAAAAGTTACACTATATTCACAAGATGTGAAACAAAACAAAACAAAACAAAACAAAACAAAACAAAACAAAACGAAACGAAACAAAATGAAACAATTGGCCCCACTGTACTCTGAGAAAGTTAGGGGGATATTATAATCTTTATTACATGAGTAAGTAGAGTAAGTAAAAATACAATATTTTCTATGAATTGTTGATTATATATGTGTGATTCATTCATATGTACACTCATAGCAATGTATGATTCCTCAGAATTCCTATAATGTCATTTTATCAACATAAAAGAAAATAAATAAATTAATATTTACATCGTTCTAGTATGTGTCAGGCAGTCTTGGGCACTTCCATATATATACTCTATGAACTGTCATTATAACCTTTTTATTGTAGTTAAGGAAACTGCATTTCAGAAAGATAGTGTGAGAAAGTCACACTGTGAGTACCGGGAAGGGCAAGAGTTTAATAAATCTATCACTGTTTGACCTTACATATTTTTTTTTCACCAATCTCAATACACCCAGCTGGTAGTTAGCCAGTAAGCACAAGCACAGAATCAAGGTTAGTTTTCCTTCTGATTAGTTTGGTGAGGTTTTTTGTTGTTGTTGTTCTTGTTGATTTGTTTTTGTGTTTTTTTTCAAATCAGTCAGGGCCTTTGCTTTACTTGTTAATAAATGTTTGTAATATCACATCTATATCTTCTCAAAATACACTATTATTTGAAATTTTCAGGTTAGAAATTAATATGATTAAAAGGCTGAAAATATAATGCACAGCATATGGAAAAACATCTACCCCCACCCGCCTTGGCTCTTTCAGCTTGTTAAGTAAAAAGACTAGAACAATGTAAGATTAGTGTTCTAGGCGACAAGGGGACACTATAAAGGGAACAGTGATCTCCTATTTTTCAAGTTCAAAAAGTAGAGTGGAAATTGTGTTAAATCTTAACAGGAACGATTTAGGTGAGGACATCTTGTCATAGTATTGTTAGACACAAATGCTTTCTAACGAAAATGTTAAATACATTTGCGTGGGTATTTTAACCAAGCATTAGATAGATATTCATTTTCTTTGACAGTTTTTACAGCGTAAGTATATTTCGGTTTAGGGACAGGAGAAAAACTAGAACTAGTTTCCAGGCACATGATTTTATACGTGAATAACTCATATTTTAACATAAAATTGCTTGAATTGACCTTGAAACCTGTTCCAACTCTCCTTACCACAATTCTACCTATTTTATATCATGACATTTCTTTCTTATCATAGAAATAAAATCAATAACAATATGCTATAAAGGTAAAATTAGTTGTACTGAATAACAAGAAAAACTTGTACATTTAGTGAATTATGACCCAAAATAAATGTGAAAGGCAGTTGCATCATCCTTCACTTACAAAGGTATTGGAAAATTTCATACACTGACTAAATCTGACTAAATCTGAGGTAAATATGGAGTGCCAACCTGTGTTCTGGAAAACAGACTCAGGATTTGGGAATGCTCAACTGATGCCAGAGTTTACATGAGCAAACTCTCAACCTACATTTATACCAGAAAACACATCTAATTCCAGTTGAAATAAACCTAGAGATTTGCTAGCAGTTTAATAAATAAATGTAAATTTAATTATATATTTTCAAAATTTTCATATTTCCTTTTTAAAAAAGACTTTTATTAAAAATATAGCTAACATACAATATTATATTAGTTTCAGGGGTTCACCATAGTTGTTCAACATTTATATACCTAAAGAAGTGATCACCATGGTAAGTCCAGCAACCATCTGACACCATACTATCCTATCACAATATTATTGACTATATTCCCTGTGTTGTAAATTACATCCCCATGACTTATTTGTTTTATACCTGGAAATGTGGACCTCTTTTCCCCTTCCCCTTTTCCACCCTTTTTAAATTTATCAGTTACAGTTGACATTCAATATTATTTTATATTAATTTCACATGTACAGCATAGTGGTTAGACATTTATATAATTTAAGAAGTGGTCTCCCTGACTAGTCTAGTAGCGACCTGACACTATACATAGTTATTACCATATTATTGACTATATTCCCTATGTTTCACTTTATATCCGCATGACTATTTTTTAACTACCAATTTGTATTTTGTAATCCCTTCACCTTTCTCACCCTCAACAGAAAGTATTCAAAAGTCATCACCTTAAACAGAGAGAACATAATCTCAGCACAAATTAAAGTCATCATCATTATTAATTACTCAACAACTTCCTTCTGCTTAATACCGTTTATTCAGTTTGGTTGAAACTTTTTTTTTTTTTTTTACATGAAGCATACAAATAGCCCACAGATCACTATAGTGAGATATGTGCACAATCATTTTGAAATCTGATACCCAATACCCAGTGATATTCAACAAATATACTGATAATAGATAATTTTTAAGTGTCAAAAATCATCTAAATAACATGTCATACAATTTGTATCTCTTTTTAAAATCTAAGTCTTTATAAAAATACCACACAAATGTCATTAAAGGGTAAAAAAATATTTTTAAGATTTGACAGGATCGAAAGTATTTGATACTATATATACATATAATGAATATGAGTTGAATGGCACACAATTAACCAGCAATATGAACCTTTCTTCTTAAAAAGGATCATACACACTCTTTAATGAGTCAAACAAAAATAAATAATAAATGTTCTTTCTCCTTTTGGTCCTCTATCACAGGATATCCATTTGTTTATTCATTTCAGTTGAAAAATTAGACACTAAAACCCAAAGCAGCATTTTCGTTTAAGCATTCCTTAACATGCTCAAGGATCTTCTTACTCAAAGACTGGTCCATGTACCAGTAGCATCCTCATCACCTGGGAGCTTGTTAGAAACGCAGATACTCGGGCAACAATCCAAACCTATTGAATTAGAATCTGCCTTTTAACAAAATTCACAAGTGATTCATATGCACATAAAAGTTTGGGAGATATCGGTTTAAGTAGGTATGTATAAATCATTTCCTACTTTAAACTCTCCACCATTTAAAGAACATAAGAATGTTACTATGAAACAATACTTAGCTGTTTTTCAAATAACCTTAAATTGACCCCTCTAATATTAGTTCAAAGATATATGAAGTATATATTTAGTAAAATAAGACATATTTGCAAAATTATTCTAGAATAAAAATATCATTACTAGCTGCTGACCTTAAGCTACCATTATACAGAGGGTGCCAAAAAAATGTATACACATTTTAAAAAAGGAAAATATATAAAAATTGTAATACTCAATATATACTAATAACAAAAGATGAATACAAGTCACGTTTGACTTCTGCAATTACAAGAGATGCTCAAAGTGGTTACCATCAGCGTCCAGACTTTTCTGATTATAGGAATTATTGCTTGCGCAATGTTGACCAAAGTGTCCACTTTTATATGTTTTTTGGCACACTGGTATTTAAAACAAATGTTTAAAAAATTACATTAATTACATTTATCAAAGTGTATCTCCCTATTACAATATTACAACCTTTGTTATATGGTTACCAAATAATTTCTTCTAGTGCTTTGTAAGAGTGTCTCATATATTGTAAGAACTCAGTATTTATTAAGATAAAACTTTATATTTATATTTTATTCTGTGCATCACAAGTAAAATATATGTACACTTCATATTTATTTATATGCATTTATATTGTGTATATGCAACATAAATGTCATGCCATGTATTTATGGTTTCTCACCACTTGCAATTTTACTCTGTTGTTGTATTTTTTTTTTTTTTTTAAAGGAGGGCACAGCTCACTGTGGCCCATGCAGGGATCGAACCAGCACCTTGGTGTTATTAGCACCACACTCTAACCAACTGAGCTAACTGGCCACCGCTGTTATTGTATTCTTTCCTTTCTGAAAAATGTCTTTTAATATTCATCATCAAAGATATATCTACCTGCATTCTGCCCTTTAACAGACATCTAATGTTTTCAGGTTAAATTAAGGCAATTTTGTTTTTTTACAAATCTAACTTTATGCTTACTTAATTCCAAGTTTTACTTTTCTAACTTTTATTACTTCAACAATGTTAATAAACCTCATTTGTCATATCTTCTTATATCCCATATTCTGATCACTTTTTTTTCTTTAGTTGGTTTTAGTGGGAAGATATTTAAGCACAAAGGTTATGTCAGTAGTTTAAAATCTGCAGGAACTTCATGCAAGGATATTTTTAAAGTTCTAAGCAGAAAAAAAAAAAAAAAAGAAGGTTTCAGAATCCAAATATAAAAGGGAGGTATATTTATTTTAGTTTGAACAGCAAACAAAGTGATCACACATCTTTCACCTACCTCAAATAGATCATGTTTACTTGACATGACTGTGGGTTTCATGAAATTAATCTCTGACCTGATTTTTTAAAACTACAGCAGTGTCAGCTTTCTATTAATAGGCTCTTATCCAGTAGAAAACGTACATTGCTTCCTGGTGTGTGCAAACCTAGGAAAGTGAAGGATACCCATTCCATAGAGGGGCAAGTGTCCTGGTTTAAGAACTAAGGGAGCCTTTTAAAGTTCATTTTATGATCATCTAAACAGTGTGGACAATATGTATTAGATATTGTGCTTAGGTGACTAAATATATATACAAATGCTACTGATTATAAAACAAGTCACAATTCATGTTTCAGAAATGCTCATATAATTGAATGGAAACAGATCAATCGTAGAGATATTAAGAAGGAATAAATATTACACAAACTATAATGTTCTTTCCTAAGATCTGCAATTATCCATTGGTGGAAATACAAAACAAAATGAAGTGTCTCTCTAACTTTGCTGATTCTTAGGGGAGAAATCTCACTAGAAAACTCTATTTTTGGAAGTAAAATCAGCATATGTTTTTACAGAAAGAATAAGCTACTCATTAATCCACTATTAATTGTTCCAATAATGAGCTCTGTGACCTTAAAAAATGACTGCTTTTTAGCTTCGGGTCGTATATAGAAAGGAGACCTATTCATTTTATTTAAAAAGTGATTTAGGTAAAAATATTTCATGGAAATAAATTTGCAATTCTTCTATGTCAATTTTATATGATCCTTCTCAAAATTTGACTCTTGGTACATAAAAGAGATTTACAGTAATCAGACACTGGTATATTAGGTTTCTACTACTGCCATAAAAAAATTACCACAAACTCGATGGCTTAAAATAACACAAATTATCTTACAGTTCTGTAACTCAGAAGTCCAACATATGTTTCCAGGGACTAAAATCAAGATGTCTTCAGGGCTACATTCCTTTATGGAAGCTCTAGGGGAGAATTGGTCTCCTTACTCTTCCCATCTTCTACAAGTTACCGCGTTCTTTGATTCATGGCCTCTTCCTCCATCTTTAAAGCAGTAATGCCTGGTCAAGTCCTGGCATCACATCTCCCTCTGACCACAGCCAGGAAGGTTCTCCACTTTTATGAATTTATTTGATTAGAGTCAGATAATCCAGGATAATCTAGCCCCAGGTCCTTTATATAATCACACCTGAAAATTCCTTTTTGGTATGGAAGATAAGGTATTCACAGGTTCTGGGGATTAGGGCATGGATATATTTGGGGGCCATTATTATGCATACCATGACTAATATTTTCTCTACTCTTTGTCAATAGATATTACATGAACATTCCTCCATGCAGTGTGGCTTAGGCTTGCTCAATAGGGCAACATATTATGTGGGGGGATCTTACATATTGAAAGTGAAAGTTTCTTCAATTCCCTGGCCTGCAACCAGGGCATCATTTAAGATATATATATATATATATATATATATATATATATATATATATATATATATATATATCCAGATTCTCAATTACCACCCATCTTGAGAATTGAGAATCTGCTGCAATAAGTCTATTGACCACAGGAATTTCTCCTTCATCTCCTCCTCCTCTTCCTCCTCCTCCTTCTCTTCCTTTTCTTTCTCTCTCCTTCTTGTTCTTTTCTCCTTCTCTTTCTCCTGCCCCTTCCCATTCTCCTCTTCCTCCTCCTCCTCTTTCTCCTTCCCTCTTCTTTCTTTTTCCTTTTCTTCATGAACATATCTCTAGTAACTAGAACCCTTCATTATAACAGTTAACATTCCTTATATATTTTTGAATGAATAAAGGGATACATATGTGTATAAATGAATGATAAAGTCTGAGAGATATAACAATTGTACAATCGTCTAACATCATGTTGCATCTGGTTAAAGCAAGTGTACTCTGAGTAAGTTACCATTATTTCATTGTTTCTATACCATTATAGGTTTAATTTGGTAGTCATATGCAAGATGAGTTAGAGGTCAGGGAATTACATACATGCTTACGTAGTATATCATTTATCTGTTGCTGCATCACAAAACTTAATGGCTTAAAACAATTGTGATTATTAATTTTGCTCAGAAACATGCAATTTGATTAGAGTTCAGCAGATATGGCTTATCTCTGTTCCACAAGTATTACCTAGAGTGTCTCACCTGGGGACGGGAGGATCAATTTTCAAGATGGCTCACTCAAATGGGAGGAGAGTTGGTGCTGGCTATTGACTGGAAGCTCAGCTGGGTTTATTGACCTACAGCTTTTTCCTTGTATTTTGGGCCTCTGCAGGATGCTTAAACTTTTTTACAGTATGGTTTAAAAGTAAATATCCCAAGAGGACAAGATAGACATGCCCGGCATTTTTAGGATCTACACTTGGAAGTCATATAGCATCATTTTTTATTGTGTTTTATTTGTTGAGGCTGTCACACAGGTCTACCTGGGTTCAAGAAGAAGGAAAATAGACAACACTTCCCAGTGGAAAAAGAGTCAAGGTCACATTAAAAGAACAACATGTGTGGTGGGAAATAGTGCTGCTGACACTTGTGAATAACACAATGTGCTACATAAAAGGATCCAAATATGAAATTATGGGAGTTTAAATTAAAGCAAGAACAGTGGGAATAAAGAGGAAAAGATACAATCAAGAAATGAGAACTCATTAAAAGGGATCAAATATATGGTGATGGAAGCAGAACTGACTCTGGGTGGTGAACACACAATGTGATATAGAGATGATGTATTACAGAATTGTACATCTGAAACCTATGTAACTTTACTAACCATTGTCACCCAATAAACTTAAATTATTTAAAAAAAAAAAAAAGAAAGAAAGAAAGAAAAGAAAATGCACCAAAATGCCAACAGTTTTATCGGAAAAAAAAAAAAAAAGAAAAACAAAAATGAAAAATCCAAAAGGTTAGAGATTGAACAAATGGGAAAAAGACAAAACTCTGTAGGGTCAGAGTAATAGCTGATTCAGAACATTTTAATAAGTTTCAGTATGCACAATTTGAGCTGTTGGCCTCCATACATCTTTACTCTCTTCCAGGTAAACAGCTCTAACTTTCTTCGATTCTTTTTTTTTCTCCATCTCTGTTCTTCAGATTTACTTTGCCCATAAAAAGAACCTTATATTGCACATGAACATAAATTTGTCATTAAAAAATCCTCAATTATCGTATATTAATTTTGAGGCATTATATTATATGTATGATTTGGATATTTACTCCTAATATAATTGAAAGTAGTGATATTATTAAAACTCTATATTTAATTAACTATAGTGGTAGTTCTCAAACTTTAGCGTATGTGAGAATCATCTAAAAGGATTATTAAAAAAACAGATTGCTAGGCCTCTCTCTTATAGTTTAATATTCAGAAAGTCTGAGGTGTATCTTAATTAGTAACCTAATTAAAAAAGTAAAACTTTCTAACAAGTTCCCAGATGATGCTGATGCTATGAAAGCTTACATGCATTCATACATTTTGACCCAAAATGAATTAAAATTAAAAATTGGAAAAAAAATTGCCTATTGTACTCACGACCTTCATAAATTTTTACAAATAGAGTTGTTTTCACTTTCACTTTTAGAGATAACAAAACATAAGGGGATAAAAATTCTCTCTTAACGCTTCTTTCCTCACCCACTGAGGTAGTTTGGCTTTCCACACTAATGAAAACTGTTTCCATTAAATTGGAAATAGGATCATTTTTGAGAATTTTAGCTGGAAAAATAAACATGAAGTAGATAAAGGTATCTTTCTTAAAAGGGCTCCTTTTAAAAAGAGGAGGTACTGATCTAAAAGCAGAAAGAGTGGAACTGGAAAGTTAAGTAAGTCTGGCCTGAAGATGAATAATAGCAATATTCTAATAAATGTCATTAAAGTCTAATTAAAGATTGTGTCCATTGAATAGGAATTACCAGGAATCCTAGATAAAGGGACCCCAACCCACAAGAATTTGGCCATACTCTCCAGATACAGAATCTGGTGAGGATGTGTATTTTAGTCATCAGATAGATGTTTTCTATATTAGTATAAACTCTGTGAAACAGGGACTGTTTTTTTTTTGTTGTTGTTGTTTTTTGTTGATACTGGCCAAGCTGCAAGCACAATGATTGGCAATGAGGAGGCATGATACTCAGTAAATATTTGTTGAATAACCTCTTTTTTATTCCGGGTTGTGCAGGTCTAAATGTTAGTTTCTGAGTGGCTGCCTACTGTCTCAGATAGAGGTCACTATATAACGGGGATTCCTTCTTTGTCTCTAAGAAGTCCTTACTATTCTATTTGTTTTCTCCCTGCTTCCCCAAATACCCATTTTATATATCTCAGGGGGCTAGATTGATTTCTTCTGAAAAATAGGCTGGGGCATTTCTAGTAGGTAACCAGGGAGGTCAGCTTTTCTCCATGTTTTTTAATTAGATTTGAAGGAAAATATATATACTATCCAATTTGATTCAACAAAGTGAGTTCTCCATGCTGAATGCACCTTTGTATCACAGAACATAGTGCCATGAAATAAATCTACATTGATGACAGAACAATAAAATATTAAACTAAAAGGAAGAGGAATGATCATAGCAGTGTGGTTCATAATAGATTCCCAATTTTAAAAAATTCCAATGAATAAATAAATTTTGACATTCATACAATGAAATACTGTTCAGTAAGAAAAATAACAAACTACGGCTATATGCAACGAAATAGATGAATCTTACAGTGTTGAATTAATGCAGCAAAACATAACATAATACATGCTTGTGGTTCTATTTATATAAACAACAAACTTAGCAGAACTATATTCCATTGTTTGTAGATGTGGAGGCCATAAAACTATAAAGAAAAGGAAGATGATTGTTATTTTTTTAAAAGTCAGAATATTGTTTCATGCTGGAGAAAAATTGGAGAAAGAGGAATCTTGATTGGGAAGCAAAACCAAAATGAGAGTCAGTTAGTAGGTGGGGAGATGAAAATATGCTTCAAAGGTGATGAAAATATTGGTCCCTGATCTGGGTATTGGTTATGTGGATGTCAACTCCATTACTGTTTAGTAAATGATATATAAATATATATATATATATATATATATATATATATATATATATATATATATATATATATAATTTATGCAGCTTTCAGTGCCAATACTTTATAAAAATAATTTTAAAGAAAAAATTTAAAACCTTTTAAAAGCTGTGGACTCATAATAGTTCTTGTAACACTGAACTGATAAGCTGGTTGGTTTCTTGAAAACCAAGTGGGACAGTACTATTCAAAAATTGCCACAATTATCTAGTTCATTTTTCACTTAGAATTCTTAGGCATTTTAGCTTCTAAATAGGTCAGTGTAACCTAACGAACTAATTTTAAGTGACTTCCTACATGATTAGAAAACACATTTGTTATTTTGGTAGTGATGCAAAGGATTAAAAAAAAATTGGAGATACTCTAAGCAGACATGTAGAGTTCAACATGTTGTGATATGGTGTGACTATCAAGTAAATGTAATCCACCCCCAAGTTTATTACTTAGATTCTGTAAAACTATATGAGGCAATTTTGCAGAGTCCTGCCTTTCAGTTTATTCATCAGAGCTACTTCCACCTGTGCCTCTCCTCAAATTATGCTGTCACTTCTCAACTCATTAGCTCAAGGACACAGAAAATAAGCCATCACCTTTCACTGATTTTTCTCAAGGGGAGAGATCCTGTCATTCTGTTTAGCTTGTGAACTCTTTGTCCTATACTTCCTATATTTCATCTTTTCTTCTTTCTACTGTAGATTTAAAAATACCAAATCAAGACAGCCAAATATAATTATATTTTAGCAAGGATTTCACTCTATCCCTCATAACTTTCTAATCATTGAACTAGATGGCTATACTTAGTATACTAACTCGTAGTTGGTAACTGACTGGAAGATATTGGTGGACCTTCCTACCAATCCAAATACCCTCTAGTAACCTAAAAAGAACCTTTTCTGTAAAATTAGAAGATAACTAAGCCAGGAGTTTCTCATAGTTCAGCATCTTGATCCTATATCTTTCATGACCATTAGCACTATGTGAACCTTTGTCTTAGGTTCTTATTGGTTGTTAACCAGGGTGTGGTTTAGAATCCCTATAGGAAAATACCTGGGTTTGTTTGTGGAGTCAAAATTATGGTAAGGGGTGCTACTGTGTGCTAATTATCCTGCAAAGTCTGGGAAAGACCTTTCAGACAAATTACCCTATCCAAATGCCGATAGAATATGTCTCCTCCATTTCTGATTCCCCAGCATAAAGCTTGAAGCCAAGATTTAGTGAAAATATAATAAATAATCATTTGTTAAATAAATTAACCTGGGACTTTTAGGATCTAAATTGATAAAATGTAATTCTTTGCTTTTCCTTTATGTCCCTGTTCTTTCAGTTAGAAACATCCTTCAAGTTTAAACTTAAGTTCTACTCCATTATAAGAGTCTCTGGGCAATGAAGTTCATCTATTTTTCCATTTTCTCAGATTTCTCTGATAATCATATCTCATAACACTTAATTTATTTGTTATATATTAATTCATTTTTAGTTGTTTCATATGAGTAAATGTTGTCTACTTTAGAGCTGAGTGATGAGAAACCAAAGAATCTATCTCACAATTTTTACACGTAATTTTATCTGTAGTTATTTTAGGAAACTTTGAACGTCTTAGGAAACAGCCTTTTGCATTACAGCTATTCATACAATGATTTCATTTCTCCTTGAGTGCTACATTTATAGATGTTTCACATTTCATTCTCGGACTTAACACAATTACTGGCAAAAGAACATACTCCAAATATATACAAGTAAGTATTTATTACGTGAATGAATATCTTTCAGGGTGTCAGCAGTTTTGCCCTTCTCCATCAACAGGTGAATGACAGAGTGATGGGACAAAGATAAGATACCATGATATAAAACACCTGGGTATTGAGAGCCTATGTTACTCAAAAACAGGGGCCCAGACTAGATGACGGTTATAATGATTCATTCTAGACAAGACCTACAAAACATTTCAAATGCAGAGACAGAGTAGTTAAAGCAGGTCTCCGGCAACTGTCAAAATTATTATTTCTGATACAACTCTTCCAGTCACTATGAACAAAGTCTCTAGAGGAGTCTGCTGACTTATTGCTTTAATCTAGTTATTTCTGCTCTCCTCGGTACTTCTTTGTTTAATCTTCTGAGCCTTAGAATAAGCACCATGTCTCTTCAGCCTTTCCTTGATAAAGGCCTTTCCCTAGCATCTAGAAAACCCTCTTGTCTTGCTCCAATGCTTATTGCATCGCGTTTATAGGATGTCTTTACAAGACCACTGGCCCATAGTAATACAGTAACAACAGTGACCATAGAATTCGTTTTTTTACTTAACAGTGGATTTCTCATTATTAACCTGAAGAAACTTATTTAGTGTGTACCTGTCTGACAGTTAGTATTAATATTATTTCATCATGTTTCATGAATTGGAAATGGTGCTCCATAAATACAAACTAAGGTTAAACTAGAGTATTTGGGTATAAAAGGCAGCAATGGAAATACAAATAGTGGGAGAACCCTCATGTAGGAGGAAACAAAACTAGAAATCATAATAAACAACTATTTCAAAATAAATCAAGAACATAAGACATTCAACCTTTGCAATATTGCAGCAATATGTTGTCTTAACAAAAATAAAGTATTTCAACCAGGGCTTTTACCCAATTTCTGAGCTACGTAACTCTGTACCTTGGCCATCCTAGGGCTTCATCCTATAGACCACTAATTCTTACCTACTACCTATCTCTTTTTCCTTTACCTCTACATTGATCAAACCTACTCTGGATCTCCTTAATCTTTGGCAAGCCATTTCACCTTCTCACCAATGGAAAGTGCACTGCAAATTATCAGAATCAAGAATAGGGCACTTTTTTTTTATCATTCCAAAGTTATTTTCAGCAAGTTTCAACGTGTTCACTAATCATAAGATTTATGAACGATAGCATGACTTTGTTCAACTAAATTAAATACCCATCATTTATAAATCCAACTGGAGTCATGTTTTTAAATCTGTCCACTCTTCATTTTCCTGATCTTTTTTTTTTTTTGCTTTATCTTGCTTGTTTTTCAATCTACTATATTAGAGTCAGGGACCTTGTATTAATCATCTTAATGCCCCCACTATCTGGCATCCAGCCTGGTACCTAATAGTGCTAAAATATTGACTACGACTGAGCCTCTAACATGACCTGCTGCTTTATAAATCTACTTGTAGGTCGGTTATTAATACCAGAGTCTAAAATGTTGTTACATTTCAAATGAATGTATTTTGTGTCTTTGCTTTTCTCTAAATGCAATATGCAATGCCTAATATTTCTGTGGAATTAAATTCACAAACTTGGTGTTTTACCATACTATGGTAACTTTAGATTTATAGTACACTCTTATTCCCCTAGGAAATTATACATAAGTTAAATAAGAATAAACAGAGACAAAAACAGTAGCTCCAGTACTGAATGTCAAAGAAGTGTTACTTGATATTTACCCACTTTGTTCTGACATTATGTCAAGTATCTAACACAGAAAATTCTTTTAATTGCGTGATGATTTTGTTTTAAAAGGCAAAAATAAATTTTTAGGGAAACCTTGCTAAAAATGTATTTTGAAAACATACATAAATGGAAACTGATTCTCTCACATCCACATGCTCACCAATGTGCGAGGACCTTCTTAAACTAACTTTTAAATATTAAGATCTCTTTCTTTCTTTTGTTTTTCTGAGCATTTCAGTAACATGTCAGGGAGAAGAGAATGATGCAGCAAATGCGTAGTGAGGATAAAACCAGTGTATGACGACGAGGTCTGGCCTCATGCTGTCTGAATAAAACCAAGTGTCCCCTGTAAAAAGCTGGCTGCTTAATATAAATTACCTTTCTTAAATTATCTTCTTCTGGGTTAAAAGATTGTACCTTTAACTTATTTAAGTGAAATCCATATGCCCCAGTCACAGATACCAAATTAGAAAATATCTAAACCACACATATTTAAATGTAATAGTTAAGTATATTATAACTGAAATGGACTCTGTAATTTATGAGGAAACAGGGTTTTTACATACCAAAGGATCTCTCACAATCATAAATTCTATGTGCCTTTGACAGCTTGCTTTGGCCCAGAGATATGGAGAAGTTTGATGTTTAGAGAGCATAACTTGTACAGAGAGGAGAACTTTATTCATTTTATATATATATATATATATATATATATATATATATATATATATATATATATACCAACAATATTCTCTTTAACATCCTTTAAAGATGAAAAAAACTATAATTTTGGACTAGGAAGTTAGTTCTATCTATCTCTGAAAAACCCTTACTTGGGGCAATACATGTTTATGTGACACTCAAATAGTCACTTCCTATCAGAAACCATGCATGGCACTCATATTGTCCAGGGGAGAACAAAAAACTTAACTTTGACAGATCTTCCTAGAACTCTAAGTTGAACAGAAACTAAAGTCCATAAACTTGGAATTATTGTATGATATTAATGCATAGTTACCAGATAAAGGTTGTCCTCTAATTTGCAATTTTTAAACTGTTACTTTAGATAATATGCATTTTTACGTATATTAAGTGTGTCCCCAAAGGGTTTCTTTTAATTTGAAGGAATAAAAGACAATATTGTTTTCAACTCCTTTACTGCAAAACCAAAAGCTTAACTGGAAAATCATAACCATCTATGCATTCTCTTTTCAAATTGATATATTCAACCCAAAGGTCAATGTAGACGATTTTAAAATTGCTTAGTTGCACCATTTTATGTTTCTCTCATATTAAATATTGTTAACTGATTAAAAATTAATGCAAACAGCATTAGAGATTTTAAGTCTCTAGGCATTCCTAAGCCCTTTGAATAGCTGAATAGCCTCCATTCATTTTACATTGTAAAAGGATCATGATTTTTAAATTACAGTCACAATGATGACCAAAAATAAGTAGGAAAAAAATGAGAAGCATTTAAGCTGTCAAATAAAACATTTCCCACAGGTACTGTGTGCTAAAGGTTTGTTGTGGGGGAATGGGGGAAGGGGAGCGTCACTATTACAGATAACAAAAGCTACAACAAAAAGCTTCTTAATGGAACCCAGATAGGACTGACACTACAAAGACACATTTTCTGTGCACTTTCATTGCAGATTTTGCATCATGGATACTTTGCAGAATTCAAAACAAACAAACAAACAAACAAAAAACTTAATTTGCCAATTAGCACAATCTTGTAAAAGTTAAAAACAAATATATCTGGCTATATTATTCACACTTAACAAAGATTCATCCACTACTTTATGACCCCTCCTATAAGGCCCCCTCATCCTCCCCAGACCACCTACGTAATGGTGAAGTAGTGGAGCTAATGTTTGAACCTGGTTTCTGACTTGAAACCTCACAGACTTTCCACTCTATCACACTGGTTTTAATTATTTTAACGCTGCCTTCTCTCAGCTCTGCATTACTTTTCTCTCCTATTTTCAATGAACTATAGAGCCCATTGGTTTTCAAAATCTGCTTTTCTTCTCTTTTTTTCTAAATTCAACTTGAGCAGTAAAGAGGATCAAGAAGCATTAAAGTCAGACTGATTCGGTTTATGTGATACCTGTCTTCCAGCCTTTCAAGGTTTCTGTGATTTTTAAGAGAGATATTCGTGTAAGACCTTAGCACTTAATACCCTGTAAATATACATGATGTTCCTAACCACTGCATTTTGGGGAATTATTTTTCCTTGCATGATATTGACTCCTTAGGTTTTGGACTTCTCAGGTTTTCACATGGATCATCTCAAAATGATCTGCTACTAATTAATGTCTTTAAAGTCACTAATGATTTTGAGAAATGATATGAAACTAACCTGCAGATTCCCACATTATAACGAATATATTTAAAAATCATTATTTCCTCATCTACAGTTACACTGTAATGTACATTTCTGGGCCCCTCTGTGTCTAATACCAACGGCAACAGAGTATTCAATATAGACAGTAACTTGCACTTAACAAATAAATTTGGTGGTCAGTGGATTCACTGACCTATATACCCAGGGTGCCAAAAAAATATGTACAAGTGGACACTTTGGTCAATGTTGCTCAAGAAGTAGTTCGCCATAATCAGAATTTTCTGGATGCTGATGGTAACCACTTTGAGCACCTCTTGTAATTGCAGAAGTCAAACATGACTTGTATTCATCGTTTGCTATTGGTATATGTTGAGTATTACAATTTTAATAATTTTTTCCTTTCTTAAAATGTGTATACTTTTTTTGGCACCCTCTATATTACAAAAAATAAATTATTAAAATAATTTACTAAAAACATCAGCTTTATTCTTTTTTCTAACTATTAAGGAGAGGCTTGAAAATTCACAAAAGCAGACTGAATACTGAATATTATAATGAAACCCCACATACTTATCACCAACCCCACTATAATTAACTCATGGCTGACCCTAAACTACCACATTCCATCTACATTTCCTCTCTAGGTATTATTTAGAAGCAAATTTCAAACATTGTATCATTTCACCCATTTGTATTTTAAAATGTGTTCCTAGAACTACAAATCATTTTCTATATGTGGTTTATTGCTTTTTCTGACTAGGAGAACATAACCCAGAAGTAATTAGAGTTTGACCCTGGAACTTCATTCTCTTCCGCCTCCTCCCACCCACAAATCATCTCCACTTAGTCCAGAGTATCTACTCTTGCTTTGGGCAAGATAAATATAGATGTGAAAGTCGGATCTCCTCCTTCTCTTAATTTCATACCTGTTGTTTTTGATGGTATAACTTGTGTACATAGTTGTTAAGTAGTCTGGCTGTGAATTCTTGATCTTTTTATTTATTTTTTCTGAAAACAATAGTGGGTACTCATATGCTATAGATTTCTCTCAAAGCAGTGCATTGTGTAAAATAAAAACTGACCATTTTTGCTTTAAATTTTGAAATTGAATCCTCTCATAGGTTTGTTGCAGAAGCAATGATGTGATTGAACTAATAGTAAGGAAAGAATTCCATGCAGAGTACAATGACCTTTCTCCTGAATTCTGCAGTTATATAATGTTAATAGTTTAGAAGTTGAGTTTGACATAACTTCTAACTTTTTAAAAAAATAAATTTCCTCAACTAAATGTTTTAGTAATGCTAACTTATTCACATATATAGGATTTCACCAACTGGAATCTATTACATAAATGTTTTATTTACTGATATTTGGAGGTCATCAGACCCAGAGAACACAATTATATAAATGTTAGTGTAAAGCATAGTTTAACTGTAGATTAGTTAACTGGCAATTTGAAAATATTACATATTTTATCAACTTTTTAAAAACATCCCATCATTTTAACAAAGCTATTAAGATTCAACTTCATTTATCAAATTATCAGAAAGGTATTTTTGCATAGTGATATATGCTTTCAAATAGATGCTGAAATTGGTAATTGAACATTCATATGAACCTCAGAAGGAGGAGCTAACTTTGGCACTAATTTAGGAATAATTGAGCCTCTGGAAAGAGGGTAGATGGCTATTTATAGTCTTAAACCTTAGTGCTATTTGAGTGAACCAGTCTGTGGCCAGCTCTAAACTACCCAATGTAACATGGGCCAAACCAGAACAGGGGCCTACTATAGGCTCCCATTAACCTCTGAATTGATACCAAGCTATTAGTTTCATACAGCAGGAGGAAGTATTCAACATGACTCTGGGATCTGAAATATGGGTGTAAATCCTAGCTACACCTTATACAGCTGTGTGAATTCAGGCAAATTCCTAACCTCTCTAAACCTCTGGTTCCTATTCTATAAATAGAAATAATTATCTATCTCATTTGGTTGTTCTGAGGATTAAATAATCATATAATAAGGTTAATACAGGCTTGACATTTAATGTCTTCTGAATCAATGTGAATTGTTATTATCATTGTCGCTATAATTATCTTTATTCATTTATTATGGCGAGAATCAAAAGATGTTGTTTCCCTAAAATGCTTTCGGGTTCAACTTTGTCCTAGTTTTAGCTAATCTATTGCTCTGTATCTAAAAAAAAATTCCATATCTTGAATTACTTCCTTTCTTTTGTCAGGTGAAGTAATCCAGCTTGGAACATGCCATGGAAATCTATGAGAAGAACTTGGTAAGCTTTAGGGACATGCCCTGCGTTGTGGTTTAATAAGCACCGGGATAAGCCAGAGGAGACATGATTTGTATCCTCAGACCTCCCTGAACTATTGATGACCATGGGAGAGTCATATAACCTGTGAGCCTCAGAAATTGAGGTGATGACAGTGGGCTAGAACTCTCTAAGGAGGTACATTAGCTCTAACTTCCTTAAGCACTCTAAGGTGTTTGCTTGTTTTGTGATTAATGGATGGGAAGAGTAACCAGTGGATGTCATAAGGCTACTAAAGCAGTACTTACATTTCAGTAACGTGTCCAAAATGGTGGGAAAAGAAATACAGCAGATGTGAGGAAAGGCTATTCCAGGAGGTACTAAGGTTGCATACAAAAATATACTTCTAATAAAAGACTGAAAGAAGTCTATTGTAGATGGGACATAAAAAGTTAGAATCATGAAAAAAAAAAAGAAAAAAAAATGTATAGTAGAGCAGCGTGTAAGAAACCTTAGATAACCATCAGGAATGAGTATGGTAGTACTAACCTTAAAAGTTAAGCTCATATGAGTTGGCACTCTAATTTTCATTTCAGAAATATGATTAATAAATCATCCCAGAAAAGGATAAAAGCACATAATTGAGATTCAGATGACATAGATCCTATGAACTGTTCAGGCCAAAGAGTAGGAAATGACCATCACCCAGGAACTAGGTGGTGTTTTTACATCTTTAATTTACTTCTAATTCAATGATTTTTTATGGGTGACTCCAGGAGGTGTTCCAAGAACACTTTCAACTGTCCCAGGGGGATAACACAGAAACAAAACTTCTATTTTATATTCAGGAATTCTCCTGTGAAATGTTTTATGAATTAAGTGCAAAAGTCTGCAGAGCATAATCTACAGACACGCCAATAATGGTTTGGCCAAGTGACCTCTGGAATCAGCTGGCAGTCCATGTCCTGTGCAGAGTTAGGGAAATATATTCACAGGTATCGTAATCACTTGTACAGGGTAAGCAAGACAGTGCTCTTTAAGATAAACGGAAGGCTATGTGACTCAGAAGATCTAAGAAATAGGAAAAATGCTATTTATAATTAGTTAGCAAATTCTCAACTATAATTGGTGAAGAATAAACCTGATACCCTCTTACAGAAAAGAAAAAAATGCAAACTAGATTTAAGGGAGCTAGCTCCTAATCTTGGTGGTACTGGGGTCTTGAGCAAGTCACCGAATATCTGAGCTACAGTTTCTACTTCTGCAAAATGGAGATAATAATGCCAACTTAACTGGGTTGTGTGAGGTTTCAATAAGTAAACACACATAAAGTCCTGAGCAAAACACCTGATATACATAGAAATTTCTCAGTAATTGTTTTTGTTAATTTGGTTGTCTGACTAAATTTCTCAATGCAAGGTAGAAGGAAAACATTTATCCTTATAAAACTAGAAAAATCTCCAACTCTGAAATCACTGTGTATCTATATTGTTGTCTGCCCAAAGAGCCAAAAGCACATGTTCTATTTTTCAGTTGTCTGATTAAAAACAAACCAGCATCCAACTTGGAAGCTGTCAAGAGCACCACCTGTCTGATTTTCTTACAGCTGTCAAAAGCAAATTTTAGATCCACCTCCCAAATTTTACCGCGGCTAGAACTGGATTATGTCTGTATTCGATATGCTTTAGCTGTTTTAAAGGGATATATTTTACATATAGTGCATAAAACAATTGCTAGCATGGTCACATAATGTAAATTATATGCTTTTGCTTAGAGCATGTACCTTTTCAGAATAAGCATTGAAAAAGAAAATTTTAGTTCACGATAAAGATAGAATTAATCATTTAGGGGGAAAAGAGATGTGCCTACGTAAAAAGAAATCAGAATTTGGCCACTTATAAATTTCTGTACTTTAAAAATCATATTGACCTATAGTGATTTTGTGCAATTTCAAACCTTGTCTCTGAATATCCACCGATGGTAAAATACATACAAATTTTGAGGGAGCGCTTATGTCTCTAATTGTATAAAAATCATTTAAGATCTTCATTTTGAAATATCATGAGGCAAAAATGCTCAAAATTATTTTTCTAAGTTTAAACATTAAATGCAACATTTTAACTTCATCATGGTCTCCTCATTGCAAGCCGTGTATTTTTGCTAGGTAAGATATCGGCCATGTTACATGACCATAGCTATTTATAGAGGTGTGGGTGACACTAGTAACCAGCGGGGCCTTTGGCACAGCAAAGAAGTTTCCACATGCAAAATTTCAGAGAAACCTCTTCTCACTCCCCCAACACACAGATCTGTCAGCCTCTCAGCTCCCAAATCCCCTTCTCTGATCCCGTACACAATCATTGATCAAGAAAATTACCCTAAAAGGAACATTTTAAGTCGACACATTGACTGTCAATGTGCCTGTCAATTTCCACCTTTTTTTATTTTTTTTATTTTTTCTAGTTGATACTATTGGAAAATGGTAGCAATACCTTCAGCAGTGATCTCAGTCATGGTGGTTGGAGAAAGGAAAAGGCAGACAAAAAGTTCCAGTCAAGCAGCACTTTGCAGAATACTTTAGGATTCGAGAACTCTGATGGGGGGTTCTAGATGAAAACGTGAGGGCTCTTCGTTTTCCTGGTTGTTTCTGCTGCTCCTTTGTTGTCTTGTTGAACTTTGTCTCTTCTCTGCAGAGTTCTCCCCCTGGAAACAACCTGAGCCCTTTCCAAGCAGCACTTGTGGCTCAGGCAAAAGTATCAGCTTCGAATAAAAATAGCCTCATCTCCCTAGGACTCTTCAGCACTTTTTTTTCCCCTTGGCACTCTAGGGGAACACACACACACACACACACACACACACACACACACACACACACACACAGCCCTCCAGCCCCAAAGACAGATAGGCAAAAAAAGGCAAAAGAACTAAAAAGTACTGTCTAAGCCCCCGCAGTTTTCCTAAGATAATTACAGATCTTGGGGTCTATGTCAGAAAACATGAAATAAAGAGTTGAAAGTAATCTTATCCATGATAACTCAGATTTATTCTTAGTGCTCTTACTGCTCAGAACATTCCTCTTACCCTTATTTGGTGTGGGGAGGGTCCTGCAATGTCTATCAGAGGCAAAAGGTGGAGGTAGTCTCAAATTATTTTCTCCAAATTGATTCCCTACGAGTCTAAATCTGCTTAGCAAGTGTAATTAGTTATATAGGGCTACAATTAAAGTTGCATCTATTAAATCCTGAAGCTTCCATGTAGAGGATTAAGATTTTCCAAACACTGGCCAATATGAAATATATAATTTCAAATTATAGTCACACTGGACAACAGATGAGTTACTAGTTTTTTCATTCTCTTTAATAACTTATTAGAAATAAAATACCTGAATTTATTTATTCAATACAAGAAAGGGAAGTCAACACAAAGTTTAGAGATCTAGAGCCCACATTTTAGTAACCGATTTCAGCTTTTCCCTTCCTCAACTTCAAAAATAAGTAAGTAAAAAAGGATCATAGCATCTAACAATTAGCCAAATTGGCTGATTAGCATTTCACCTTCCCAGTCCTAGCTAGGTGTTAATGAGCAGAGAAATATTCAATATTTGGTGGTTGGAAGGAGAAGGAGAATCAAAGGGCATTAATAATCACAAATTCTAGCCAATCTGAATAATCAAGGGCTGACTGCACTTATCTTTTATTTTATTCTCATATCCAACCTAACAAATGTTTGTAGTTTAAGCTTTTAGCCTAGACTTGCTGTCTTTGGTTGTCAGAACCTCTTGAATTAGTATGGAACTTCACAGAGATAATAAAACAAACTTACATACTTATTTTAATATTTAAAACTCCCAAGAGTGCACACAGCTATTTCCATAGACAGTGACCTCCTCCATTTCACCAGTTGGTTATTTGCTGCCCCAACCCCTTGGGGCAGCAAATAGGAAGTGTTCATATGCCAGTTGAATAAATAGGTTACTAAATAAACAGTCTTAGTTTACAAAATAGGAAATAATTCCAGGTAATGAAATTTTGTAAAAGATCCTACACCTAGGACTAGGCTTACAGGCTTTTGACTACAAGTCAGACACCCTTCCCTGGAGGTGACACTTTGCTGAAGACATTACCAATTACAGGTAAAGGGGATCCTTACAAATTAGGTCTACCAGCCAAGGGAAAGATGCAAACTCCTCACAGCACCCTCCTGGAGCACTGGGTTGGTGTCTACTTTCTAAGGGGGGGGAGGAGGTTAATCTAAAAGCAGAACTTTCCTCATTGCCCCCCAAAGACATCTTCATTCAATAACACCAGTGCTTCCAGTTTTAATAAAAGATAGTTCTTTCTATCTCCATTTGTCAGAAACTTTCAGAGTCTTTCACTATAGTTAACTAAAGAATTAATAATTCTTTATGTAACTCATTAAGAACTTACATGGGTCAAGGGCCTAAATAAAATTAGCCAACTCAAAGGGGGGAAAAAAACCCATAATCTCAAACTCTTATTTAATGAAAGTTGAAAGAAGACTATAGAGCAAGAATACTAAGTTTCCAGTGTTCAATATTACTCTTAAATTCCCAATCATTAATTTCATGTATATATACTAGAAGGAAACAGAAGAGTAAAACATATTCTAGCCAGTAAACATATTTTCAGGATAAGTTTCTTAAACGCATCTGTTGAATGGATTGATTAATCTTAGTAGATATTAAGAAATCATTATATTTCTCATTTTAAAAGTTATTAGAACTCTTTCAAATTATTTTAAACCCAATTCATGAGATGTATCCTTGAGTTTCAAATGGAGCTCTGTGAAGCTTTCCAAAACCAAGCAACTGACATTCTTTAAGGGTATATATCTCAATTTTCAGGTCAAAGAATAAAACATTACAAAGAATACATTTGCCTTTCTTTATTTTACTGTCTTTATTTTAAGAGACATTCATTTTAAAGAGACCTTTCCAGTTCATTTGGCTCTTTCAACATGACCCAAAAGTGATGGGTCTCTCCTCTCAATAGTAGCTTCTTATACTCTCACATTTTCCATTTCTGTAGGATCAGTACAGGTAGACTTATCCTGCTTTTGCATACAGGAATATCTGTATGCACACAAAAACAACTGTGTCTGTTGTTATTAAGTGACCAAGTCTATATATGTCAACGGTAAACCATGAAAGTTTCTTCTATTAAATATTTTATTTAGTCCAAGCTACCTCTCCAACCTGATTTATACTGATCATTATTCCTAGTGATTTTTCACTAGGTGTCCTAAATATTCAGGTTAATAGACAAAAGTATTTTTCCTTAGAGCAATTAAAAGAAAATCTGGCTGCTCTGTCAGCTATTATTACAAACTAACAATCAACAAGATGTATACTACATTTGGCTATAAACAAGATATGTTCATCCACATTGAGTTTCAGAATGTAAAAGATTCAGGAGACAACCAGAGAAGTTTTGATGATTTTTGGTTTTCACCAAAAAAATCATAAAACATTTTTAAAAATCATCTTAAGATGATACTACATTATCTTGTTCACTGCCAATATGTTTTGTTTTTTGTTTTTTGTTTGATTTTTTAATAGAGGTATAAGAAGAGAGATGATTGGGAGTAAATAGCTACTTACCACCAGTCTCTGTCTCTCAAGGACTTGCGATATCTGAAAAAAAATAAAGTTTTAGGGTTACTTCTCAAGATCTTGTTTCTTAATTTATAAACACAAACAACTTATATTTGAATATCTATACATGAATTGGCAGCAAATAGAAATACAGAATTTTTTTTTAAAACAGTGCAATATTGTACACTTAGAGTACAAGGAAATTTGTGGGATATCTAATTGGGATAGAAAGTGTTCTTTACTTGGATCTTAAAATAATAATAGGTATAACTTTTATGTGAGCTTGAGTTTTCAGGTTCATTTTAATAGGAAACAAAGATACATAACCAACTGGAATGATCTGGAAAAATAGGAGAGAGGTTGGAGACAGAGTGTCATATTTTAAGAAAGTTTTATATTTGAGCTAACAAAATGTAAGCTATTGTTTCACTGCCTCAGTTAAAGTAAACTATCAGGAGAAATATACAAGAGAGAAATGCTTTACTTTTAGCTTTGTGAGTAAAGAAAAACTTGTCAAAAACAATATATATTTAACCTTAGTATGTAGAAATATAGAAGAAATTAGGAACATTAGAAGTCAACTTGGATGCCATTTGATTGTATTTGCTTTCATCTGACTTTGAAATCCCATCATGACATAGAAATTCTTCTGTAGCTCACTTGATAAGCTTAGTCATTAGAATCACACACAAAAAAGCCTCAAATTAACTATTAGTTCATTAACCTTATTTTATCTCAGTGCTGCTATTTAACTTTATTTTCCCTCATTTTGTGTTCTGTTTGTCATGGAAAATCTCATTCTGTCCCCATTACTTTCTCTAAATGGCCTGTGCTCATTTGTTTAACCAGAGACTGAAAGTCATTCCATAGGTTTGGCTTACCATCTGATTTTTTAGAAACAGTGTAATCCAACTCGTTTCAAATGACAGAAGGCATTCCAGTGCAATTAAAAACTTTCCTCTCTTTAACTCTGACTCATGAATAGCTGAGTCTCCAATATCAGGCTTCTTGCCTCACACATATTTGACATTGTCAAACATTCTCTTAGAAATTTGCCTACGTCAATCCAGTCTTCAATTAACAAAGGAAACGGATACCCCTTCCTTCTTAGACATTCCATTCTCTGGAGAGCTGGCTTCTGTCCACCACCACTGTCCTTTTTATGAGAATCTGCAATATCCTATAGTAGGCAGCCCATACTATACAGTGGAGTCCATAATTCAGATCACTTTCTGCTCTGCAGCCTACAACATACGACCTTTAATTTGTAGTCCTGGCTGCTATTCAAAAGCAATTTATCATTTATGCTTTTTTTTATTTTCTTATAAAAATACAATGCCTTTTCTTATGAAATATAAAATATCTGCTGACCAGTTCTTGGATACAAATTTCTTTCTCTCTAAAAGTAATTTAAATGGGTATTTCTATTTACTAATTTTGAAAAAAATTCACGATGTCTTCATCGTATTCTTTATATTTTGATGTTTTTATACTATCAATGATGTAATCTGTTATATGTGGTCTATTATTACTGAATACCAACTAGAGTCACCAAGTTGTGAGCTTACTTATAAATAAATAATGTATGTTCAATTAATTCCATTAATTTTATATATATATGAAATTATATATACATATATACATATAGTGTGTATGTATGTGTATATGTGTGTGTATATATATGTATAATTACATATATATACATACACACACACACATACACATAGATACACAGTTTACTCTGCCTCGGCACTAGGCTAGATTCTACCGATATCAAGATGAACAAGGATTTCGTATTCAAGGAGCTCATGGTCTTGTAGGAGAGTAAAATGAGATACACCAAACATTATAATACAATGTGATAAGTATTAAAGTAAACACTATGTGTTGGGTCATATAAAAAGAGGAAAGGCTTTAAGAGGAAGAAAATACTGCAGTTGGGTCTTGAAGTATAAGCCAGTATTTAAATAAATGGTTGATTGAGGACATACTTACCAAGTAGAGAAAACAACTCAGAAAAAATTATAAAGATTCAAACATAATTAACTTTAGATGGTTCAGTAAGATTTGGTCACAGGGTACTTGGAAGGATGCTACAGAAGAACAAAACAGAGAGTAAAGAAGAGCGAGATGCTTAAGTATCTTATAAGGCATCTAAGGTGTTTGGACTAAACTCTCATTTCAGATGATGCTGAAGTGTTTTAAGCAAGAACATAAAATTATCAAATTTACCTTTTAAAAACACTATTCTTAATAACAATGTGATTATTAGTTTTTTATGACAATTTCAAAGGAGACTTAAAAATAGAAGCCAGATTACTGAATGTGGGGTGAGAGAACACAAAATGAAGAGAGAATCTAAAATACACTTAAAGGAAGCTTATATGAAAAGCAAAGTAATAAGTTGAATTAAGAGTTAGAGGGAGGCACAGGACAAAGTAGGAGATTTTTTTAAAGATCAAAGAATCTTGATTATGTTTATCCTTTTAGGAAAGGAATACAGGAATGAGAGAAGAGAGATTAATAATATGGGAGAGAGGAAAAAAATAAGGAATATAGAGAAAGCTTTAAGCAGATGAAAGGGTAAAATCAGAGCTCATGTGGAGAGGAATTATAAAAAGAAATAAAATTCTTAGTAAAGTGAAAAGAAGATTGAGACAAATATGGATAATTTTTGAGTTGTGAAAGGGGAAAATTAAAGGAATCCGTGCCTGATGGCATTATTTTCTCTAATCATTATCATCTGCTGAGAAACAAAAGATTAGAGGTTAAAATGACATCCTGAAGAGAGTTATAAAGGTTTCAGAAAGCTGCAGAGGCAAAGAGAGAGAGGCAGCTTCTTAAGAATTGCAGAGTTCTGCTGAGAGGCCAGGTAGACTTAGAAACCACAAGTTTATAGCAGCAATCTAGATTTATATCAGTTAGGGTAATCAAAGAGGCAAAAACAAGGAGATCTCCAAATATATCTCTCGAAAACTAACATCCTTCTCACGTTAACAATCCAGGGAAATGTTCCAGGTGAGTGGGCGGCTATTCGCTCCAGAGTCATTTAGAGATCCAGGATAATGGCAGCTCTGCCATCTTTATGTGACTTCAAAAATTGTTCTTGTCATTACCACTGCAGCAAGCAAATAGGGGAAACGCTTGTACGTCTGGAAGTGACATGGAGCACTGCTGCTTCTTTCTATTTCATGCTGAGAACTTGACTTTTGGCCATACCTAATTGTAAAGGGATAGGTTTGAGGCTGGCAGTGACATCATGCTAAAACCCTATTACTAGGAATGAAATCTCACCACAGGATTGTTTTTGAGTTCGCCATAGCCGTGTTAATAGATTGAGCATTGGAGCAGAGAAACAGCAGTTGAACTGAAATCTCTGGTCACGGGTGGCCTTCAAGAAAAGTTTTAGTTAAAGTTTAACGCAGGTAAGGGTATGGAAAGAGCAGTACAGAGATGACAATTCTGGAGAAAATAGATGATTTAAAAGGCTTTTTTTTTAAAGTAGTGTCTAAGGATTATAGTGCATATTTGTAAATCAATCCTTTTGCATTCAGAATATGAATTACTTTGAACTTCTAAACACATGACGAGTAACTACATGCTATGGATATTCATGTGAATAAATAACAAAAACATACCTATCAAGAATTAAATCATTTAAAAATGATTGGATATCAGGGCATTTGACTTCCATTTTTATAAGCAGTTTTTAAGCATTTGTTTATCCAAATCTCTCTTCATCTCATTTTATTTGGAAAGGGGAGTGTACTATCTCCTGAATGTACCCCTGCAGAGTATTTCATCAATTCAAATTAAAGATGTATTTTACAGTTGTCACTGATATATGACTTGGAGAATATGAACTGCTGTATAAATGTTGAATGTTCCTATCCTCATGAAAATCACATTTCACCTCAGAGCCGTGTCTAGTCTTTCTATTCATTATTCATTTTAAGTCAGTTTTCCATTTTCAATATTATAATTAATTTGAATATTATTAAATGTTGTCACAACTGGTAGATTGTCAGCTTGATTTCCTTACATATATTCACTCTCATTTTAAATACCTTATTTTTATTCTTAATCTCCTTTTAAACAAAACAGAACCGTTTGCTGTCTCTAAAAATTCCATTTAACAAAATAGATCCGTTCCTCTTTCTTCACTCCTTCCCCTTTCATTTAACAGGAGTTATTTTCTGTCTTACACGCCCCCGACAGTGTCAGCCTGACTACCTGGAAGCCAATGCATGTAAGATTTGCATTAGGGAAAAAGCGTGTGTTTTGTCAACTTTACATCCTACACAGAAATCATGTGCTCTAAGTTCAGGATAGAATTTCAAGACAACATAAGTGATATTTCATTCTGGGAACAAATTTGAGTTGTGAAAGACACCGGGGATAAAAATTGATGCTCTCTTGGCATGGTCAGTAAGAACAATAATGTAGAAAGTACCCTTATCCCAAAATGTATCAACCAGGAGTAAAGCATGTTATGTACAAATCAAAAGCTCAGGCCTATCATTTAGAAATTGAATGTGAAAGTTTTCTATTAAAAGGCAAACAACATTTGGACAAAATTAAGTTAGTGATTGGCTGGTGCATACCCATCACAGTCACAAAGCTATGTTTTCAAGGATTGTGCCCTTTGCAGACACTGCTTATTTATCATCGCGTCCTCTCCCACAAACCTGGATACAGTCTTGAAACCCTTTCCAGCACAGAATTCCATGCATCCACTACAGTTTATCCTAGTTGGCCCTGATAATGAACTTTATTGCCATGAACTTGAGAATGGAGCCACAAAAACAGGTTGAGATCCCACTGAAAAGACAAACAGGAGCATGTCCAATGCCAAATTTCATGAACTTCTAAATTCAGTGTAGAGGTTGCTGTTTCTCTGTGTACATAAGTGCTCAGCACTATAATCTGCAGAGACGATTGATTCTGACAATTCACTGTTTCATTGGAACTATACAAAAATCAGCAATTACTTCAGCTGGTTCAAATTAAGATATATAATTTTGTTTTTGCTTTGGAGATGTTGTGGACTACAGACACTTTTGATTTAGTCCTGATTACACTTACATTCCACTGGTTACTCTAGCAGCATCATACTTTTTTTTTTTTTTTTTTAAGAGAAAACTTAAAGCCAAAGAAAGAAAAAGAAAAAAAAATGTTATTATAAGAAAAAAAAATAATATTTAATACCTATTCACAGGTGGGGCACTTATTTCAAAGTGTAATTAGTTTAAAAGTGCATGTTTATAGTTTTAAAAATCTTATAAATAGTTGAAGATAATTTTGTTATTTTACAGTGAGAACTGAGAATTGGAAAGGCTGAGTGACTTGTCCACATTTACATGAATTGTTATTGAAGAGCCTGAACTAGAAGTCAGTTGTCCTGACTTTCAGCCCACTGTTCCTGACTTTACCCCTTGCTGCGTTATTTTTTGTCTTGCCTAGTTTGTGGGGATTTGAACGAGAACACCATTTATCATAAATCCCAATTCCCTTCTGTCTATTCTGAATCTTAAAGTAAGATGGATAGTTTTACATGTCTTTGAATCCAAGGATATGAAAAATATTACCAGTACTTTCTCCATATTTCAGCTCCATTCTTATCTATATATTTGCTTCATTCTCTTCTACTTTATAAAACTTTTTTCCCCCACAAATTGTAGGCATGTCTATAGATAGCGCGAGGTTCATTCAGATTAATCAAGATTATGACCTAAAGACAGAGTTCTCCTTTCTCAATATCTGTATAAAAAAATTATAGGGATGGACCTTTATTGGTTGGACTTAAATCACATGCACATCCCCCAATCAATCTTTGTGACCTTTGACGAAGCCAATCTCTTGTGGCCTGAGTGGCTCAATGCAAAGACTAGCAGTCTCATCAGAAGCCTGGTAAGATGGGGGATGGGTGGAGAGAGGAGCAATTACCCAAGGGAGAGGATGGTATCATCAGAAAACTGTGACAACGAGTACTAAGCTACCCAAAATATATGTCTTCTCTTGATTGCATATTTGAGTGCAAACACACACACACACACACACACACACACACACACACACATGCAATGTCCTGTCCTACTAACACAATTATCCAACATTCAATTAGAAACTTACTCATATTCTCCCCTGCAAAAAAACTAAACAAAATATCACATCAGTTGATTCGTCTCTGAGTGATGAGCAGTACTCTTGATTTTGTCTATAAAATTTTTTTTAATAATGTTGAACCTAGAGTTAAGTGATGAATTTAAATAATTTAGACTCACCTAATATATAGTAGTGGGAAGAGAATAATTTCATTAAAATGAAGAAATAGTAGTAACCTGTAGTCCCTTGTCCAGAATACCATACATAGTTTAGAAGGGAACAGGATTGATTTGTTTCTATTTCCCTTGAAAACTACACATGAATGATAACACAGTACAATCTTAAAATTGTAATCTCTCCTTAACAAAATCCTCAACGTCTTTTCTGTGTTCCTGTCAGCTTTGTGCTTTTCTCACACAATCTGTTAAGGAGGGGCAATATTTGCTTTTGTACCTCTGGGTCTGAAGGAATTCTTGGTGTCTTTCTTGTCATTATCTTTTCCAAAAGGAGAAACCTACCTTCTCCAAAGAGCATGCATTTACTATACCCCTTCTTGTCATTACCATCTTTACTATGTCCCAACAAGTCCCCTCATTCATTGAAAATTTTAGCACCTATATCAATGTCTTCTCCATTTCTGTTTCTATCATACATCCATATAAGTGCTGCACAGAGCAATATTGGATCATAAGGCAAAAGATAAATGAGTACCCCCTCCAACACACTTATTAAAATATCCTCCTATATTTTGAACCAAGTAGAAAAAGTTAATAAAGTTCTACAATCAAAAAATATGACTACATATAAAGCCTCCCATTGTCTAAACTATTTGCACACCAATGCTTATCCCCTTTAATCCATCCAGTGGTAGATGCAGGTACACAGGGCCAAGGAACTGCAGGCTGTTGGAAATGACTTTATGCATTAATAAAAGCAGAGTTTGAGCATGTGTTATATGCTGGAAAACATATTAAGCATTTTTCGTAGATTATCTCATTTAATCCTGGGTGTCTCACCCACTTCTCTCTAAGCTTCATTAGAGCAAAGGATCTATCTTGTTCACATAGTCATAATGTATCTCTAATACCTAGCACAGTGACAGGCCCTTGATATGAGTTATAATACTAACAGTGTAAATGTTGAAATAGAACTGAAAGTAAACTTGGATTAAAAAAAAATAAAAATGCTTGAACCCGTTAAGAATGGACAATTTTGAATCATTTCATGTTTGTAAAAATGCTTTCCTAATTGAATTAGAATATTTCTGTTAAATAAACATGCTTCAATAAATTGGATTCGGTTTCAGTAGCTTTAAACTATAGATATTTTCTTTATCTGTTATAATGGGTCTATATATGAAGAGTAATTCCAATTCTAATAATGTCAGATGAGGTATTAGCAGTTAGTACCAATTCTTTCACCACAGACAATAATAAAAGCTGGACAAAATATTTGTAAGACTGTATTTTAGAACTAATAAAACAATGAAGATTAGTAGGTCATGATCCAATGTGAATAGAGGCTCAGGTTATGAACTTCTCCTCTTTTGAGGTTATTTGTCACTTTAGAAGGGACAACTGAAGCCTAGACTGAGTTGCACTTTTGACAGTCTTCATGACTAGGAGAACAGAGATTCAGAGTACAGGTCCTCACAAAAGAAAACAGACTTTGTGAACATCACTCACTGAAAGGCTGTACCTGGGAGTAAAAGGTAAATCCCACAGGAACTGCAGCTCATCCTCATGTAATAGTAAATCCAGAAATCATATTAAGATAATCCTGAAAAAAGCTGTTTCCTTGATACAGGATCAAAGTAATAATAATAATAATATATAAATCCTCTCTGGAGTAAGATAATATCCTAGGCTACAGATTATTTCTACCAAGTGTTTGCAAATATAGTTTGAAGACATAGTTAGAAATAACTGGGCAATAAAGACAGATGACAACATGAACCAGAAGAAGCAGAAACAATAGAAAACAGAAACAGACCCCCAAATTCTCTGATATTGGAGACAGCAGATATTGACTTTAAGATAATTATACTATGTTCAAGGACATAAAAGATAAGAGTGAGAATTCTGAGGACAAAATACTTTTTTTAAAAATGGGAATCCTAGAATGGAAACAACACAATAATTAAAATTAAGTACTCAGATGATAGATTTTATATCAGATTAGGCATAGCCAAAGTGGGTTAAAAGAACATATCCAGACTAAACCAGAAAAAGGACTGAAAAATACAAATGATAGGGTACAAGACAGATGATTGAGAGAATATTTGTTAGTTGTATAATTGTTGTTCTAAGAAGACGGGTAATATTTTAAAAGATAATGATTGATAATATTCCAAATTTGAAGAATGTCATCAAGTCACAGTATCAAGAAGCATGAAGAATTAATGCAGAATTAGTACAAAAAAATAAAACATCACAAGGCATATCAATCAATAAAACCACTGCAAACCAAAGATATTAGGTTGGTGCAAATATAACTGTGGTGGGGCGGACGGGTGGCTCAATTGGTTACAACGCAAACTCTGGGTAATGGGGCTACTGGTTCGATTACCACATGGGCCAGTAAGCTGCACCCTCCGCAACTAGAATGAAGTCAGTGAGCTGCCGCTCAGCTCCCATGTGGCCAGATGGCTCAGGTGGTTGGAGCGCGGGCTCTCAAGCACAGGTGGCCGACTCCAGCAAGGGATGGTGGGCTGTGCCCCCTGCAGCTAACAATGACAACTAAACCTGGAGCTGAGCTGTGCCCTCCATAACTAAGACAGAAAAGACAACAACTTGACTTGGAAAAGTCCTGGAAGTACACACTGTTCCCAAATAAAGTCCTGTTCCCTTTCCCCAATTAAAAAAAAAAAAAAAATCTTAAAAAAAAAATAACAATTGTGAGTTTTGCATTTATTTTAACCTTTTAAACCATAATTGCTTTGCACCAACCCAATAAAAGAACCAAAAAAGTCTATGTACAGCATGAGAAAATAAGAGGTTACCTTTATAAAAAGCATATTTGAAACTTACAGCTAACTTTTATACAGGAGAATGTAAGCTAAAAGACAATGAAATGCCATCTTTAAAATGCTGAAAGAAAATGACAAATTAGAATTCGTTTCCCACCTACAAATGTCTTTTAAAAATGGAGATAAGAAACACATTTTTAGAAATACAAAATATGGAGACTTAATTATGAGCCTATCTGAAATGAAAAACAAAATTCTATAAGTCAGTATTTAATCAGATAAAATGAAAGAACTGCAGGGAATAAATAAATAAATAAATAAATAAATAAATAAATAAATAAATAAAAAGGTAAGTGTGAATATTTTTGTGGATACTGATCTTATAAAACATTAATAATGATGTTTTGGCAGATTTACAATATAGAAAGAATTAAATACATTTAAAAATGGCTTTAAAATATTTTTTAAAGTATTCTAAAATCATTGAGTCATGTAGAAATATAAAAATAATAATTAGTATGAGGCTTTAGAAAGTACGGAACAAAGGTGTTTTTTTTTTTTCAGAGAGCACAAAAAGAGTCTTAATAGTACATATCATTCAAGGTAGCAGAGGAGGAAAAAGAGTTTTTAAAAATTCAATCTAAAAGAAGTCAAGAAAGGAGAGAAAAAGAACCCAAATTGTAAAAATAGAAATAACTAAGATGGTAAAACTGAAAAATATTGATAATTACATCCAAATGTAAAGGAACTAATGTTCCATTTAAAAGACAAAAATCAGACTAGATTAAAAATACAAAACTCAAATATATGCTGTTTATAAAACACAAATTTGAAATATAATGATACTGAAAAATGAAAAGGAAACAGGTTTTATAAAAAAGATGTGTGCTTTGTAGTATCAACCAAATAAAGCAGGCATGACAATATTCATATCAAAGCTCTAAGGCAAACAAAAAAATAAATTCCTAGCGATGAAGAAGAGTGCTACATAATGAAAAAAGTTACAATGAACCAAGAATAGATAACAGTATGAAATTTGAATGCACCTCATAACATATCTTTGAACCATATAAAGCAAAAATTTACACAATGTCTTGAGAAAAATAGATAAATCCACACACTTCTCACTAACTGATCAAATAAGAGAACAAAACAAAATCATAAAGGTATAAAAATACAGAAGATTGGAACAATTACCATAATTGGACTGTATAGTACAGTGCACTCAAAACTGCAAAATAAACATACTTTTCAAAATGAAACATGGCATATTCTAAAAATTGTTCATTTGTTGAACTATAAAGTAAATCAAAACATTTAAAAGAACTAAAATAATACAGAATATATTCTCTGGTCACAATGTAATTATGCTAGTAATCAATAGCAGAAAGATCACTAGAAAATCCTTATATATTTGTAATTTAATAAAAATACTTATAAATAACCCATGAGTCAAAGGAGAAATTTCAATGGAAAAATTAAAAGATCTTAAGCTGATGAGCTGAAAGAAAATTGTGCATAAAAGGAAATTTATAGTTATAAGTGCATACATATGAGAAATAACAGCTATATATTCATTTTAAGTAAGTCATAAAAATAAATGATGAAACAGAAAAGGTAGATGGAAGGAAAGAATAAAGAGAATGCAGGACATCAAGAGACTAGGAAATGAACACATAACAGAGAAAATCAGCAGAACCAAAAATTTGTTCTTTAAAAATAATAATATAATGAATAAACCCTTAATAAGACATATCAAGTACAAAAGAAAAAAGAAAAATGGGAGGGAAGAGAGAGAGAAATAACCAGCATAAAAAAAAAAAAAAAGGTTGGCTATCCAGTGGACATTAAAAATACAATAGAATATCATAAGTGAATTTATGGCTACATTAGCTTCCTAGGGTGCCATAACAAATTAGCACAAACTAGGTGGTTTACAAGAATAGCAATGTATTATTTAACAGTTTTGGAGGTCAGAAGTTGTAAATACATGTGTTAGCAGTGTTGGGTTCTTCCAACGGCTATGAGGGAGAGTATGTTCCATGAATCTCTCCTAGCTTCTGGCAGCTGCTGGCAGTACTTGGTGTTCCTTGACTTTAGCTGCATCACTCCAACCTCTGCCTTTATCTTCACACGACAGTCTCCTCTGTGGTTCTCTTGTTTTATTTGCATTCTTTTCTTTTTTTCATTTTATTTTTTTTCTCTTCTTTTCTTTTCTTTTTTTTTTTTTAAGGAGGGCACAACTCACAGTGGCCCATGCAGGGATCGAACCAGCAACCTTGGTGTTATTAGCACCATGCTCTAACTAACGGAGCTAACTGGCCACCCCTTTTTTCCCCCTTTTCTTATAAGTGCACTTGTCATGGATTCAGGGCCCACACCCAGTTAATCCAGGGTGGTCTCACCTCAAAATCCTTCACTTCATTACATCTGTAAAGTCCCTTTTTCTAAATAGGGTCACATTCACAGGTACTAGGATTAGACTTTGGACATATCTGAGACAGGGGCCATAGTCAACCCACTATAATGCAATAAATGTGAAAAGGTATAAGCCGAGATATCTTCTCTACTGAATGCTACCAAATGTTTAAGGATAAATGAATGTCAGTGTTCACACAAAATCTCCCAGAGAAGATATAAAAGAATTATCACTCAAATGCATGTTTTATAAGTTCATGATAACTTTGATATAAAACCAGACATCAACATTACAAGAAAGAAAAATTACAAGCTACTTAATCTCTTCATAAATATAGATGCAAAAATCCTAAAGAAAAAATAGCAAACCATCCTAGCAATATATATTAAAAAATTATACTTCCATGTCCAATTTGGGATGACTCCAGGATCATAAATCTGTTTTAACATTACAAAAGCATTAATATAATTAATCACATGACCATCTCAAGAGATGTGGAAAAATTATTTGATGTAACAAAGTATTCTTTGATGCATGTGTGAATATTTATAATATTAAGGATCTTCCTTAATCTAACGAATGGCCATTATACAAAACTTAGAGCAAACACCTTATTTAACCATGAAATGCTAAAAGGTTTTCTTTGTGAAACTAGGAACAAAACACTGGCATTTCCATTCAACAAAATACTGGTAGTGATGGTCTTATTGCAATAAGGAGATTAAATAACAAAATGTTGAACTTTTTAAAAGATAAAAATAAAACCATCATTAATCACAATTTTTAATTATGTTAACCACATAATCGCAGTTGACATAATTGTGTACGTAGAAAATACAAAATAATCTTCAGATAAACTATTAGAATTAACAAGTTAGTATATGGAAAACCAGCATTAATACTAATTCTGCTCTCAAGCACATACCCAATATAATTGCAGGTACATGTACCAGATGTGTCCCGAGAGATTTTACAAGAGTGGTTCTAGCAGCATTATTAATAACAGCCAAAAACTGAAAATAAACTCAGTACCCATGAATGGATAAATGTGATATATTTATACAATAGATCACAATTTAGTATGGAAATTAAACAAACAATAGATATGTGAAACAATAAATCTCAAATCCTGATGTTGAATAAAATAAGCCAGGCATAAAATAATAGATAATGCATAGGCATCATTCTATTTATACAAATTGTTAAAATATGCAAGAGTAAATTATAATATTTGAGAATGCATGCTTAGATGGACATTGATCAAATAAATCAAGGAAACAATTATCACAAACATCAGGACAGGAGTCAACCTTTTAGAAGGATTGAAAAGGATCATTATTCGGGGGGAGGGTTATGAGATGCTGGCAATGTTCTATTTTTTTATCTGAGTGGTGTTACATGAGCATTTATTTGCTTTGTGTTAAGTCACACACACACACACACACATATCTTTTTAAAATAAAATTTTTACATGAATTATATACTTCACAATTGTAATGGTTAAACAAAAGAAAGAAGCACTTTTTGAGTTTTATCAGGGGCATCAAGAAAGCTAGTAATGGCAACAATTTATGGACAGGGTAAGGATAAGATTAGTATAAAATGAGCGAGGCATTCACCTTGAGTGCAAAATTTAAGGAAGGGCCAAATAAATCATTAATCACAAGTAAATAATATTGTAATGAAATATTATTAGGTTGTTGCAAATGTAATTGCAGTTTTTGCATTGTTGAAATTTGCTGTTTGATATTGGAATACATTCTTAAATAAATGTGATTATGTTGTACATCATTTTAATGCGCATTTCTCGCTTTACGCTTTTTTTGCTCATGACTTATTACTTGCTGTTTATTTTATATTTATTTTAGACTATGGAAATTATGTGAGACAAAAAGCAAATTTGAGTGATTTTCTTATTCGAGTTCAAAATGGGTCAAGCAGCGGAGACAACTCACAACATCAGCAACAGATTTGGCCCAGGAACAGCTAATGAATGCACAGTGTAGTGGTGGTTCAAGAAGTTTTGCAAAGGAGACGAGAGCCTTGAAGATGAGGAGTGTAGTGCCCCATCATCGGAAGTTGACGACGACCAATTGAGAGCAATCATCGAAGCTGAACCTCTTACAACTGCACAAGAAGTTGCCTGAGTACGCAATGTCTACCATTCTATGGTCGTTCCACATTTGAAGCAAATTGGAAAGGTGAAAAAGCTTGATAAGTGGGTACTCCAAGAGCTGACCACAAATTAAAAAAAAAAAAAATCGTCATTTTGAAGTATCATCTTCTCTTATTCTACGCAACAACAATGAACCATTTCCCTATCAGATTGTGATGTGCGACGAAATACGGATTTTATACAATAACCGGTGATGACCACCAGCTCAGTGGTTGGGCTGAGAAGAAGCTCCAAAGTACTTCCCAAAGCCAAACTTGCACCAAAAAAAGGTCATGGTCACTGTTTGGTGGTCTGATCCACTACAGCTTTCTATTATTTTTTTTTTAACTTTATTGGGGGTGATAATTGTTAGTAAAGTTGCATAGATTTCAGGTGTACAATTCTGTAATACATCATTTATATATATCACATTGTGTGTTCACCACCCAGAGTCAGTTCATTTTCTATCACCATATATTTGATCCCCTTTACCCTCATCTATCCCCCCTTATCCCCCCTTACCCTCTGGTAACCACTAAACTATTGTCTGTGTCTATGCGTTTTTGTTTCCTCATTTGTTTGTCTTGCTTTTTCGTTGCTTTCAGTTTCATATACCACTACAGCTTTCTGAATCCCAGTGAAACCATTACATCTGAGAAGTATGCTCAGCAAATCGATGAGATGCACCAAAAACCGCAAGGCCTGCAACTGGCATTAATCAACAGAAAGGGCCCAATTCTTCTCCACGACAATGTCGGACCCCACATTGCACAACCAATGCTTCAAAAGTTGAACAAATTGGGCTATGAAGTTTTGCCTCATCCATCATATTCACATGACTTCTTGCCAACCGATTATCACTTCTTCAAGCATCTTGACAATTTTTTGCAGGGAAAATGCTTCCACAATGAGCAGGATGCAGAAAATGCTTTCCAAGAGTTCGTTGAATCCCGAAGCATGGATTTTTATGCTACAGGAATAAAAAAACGTATTTCTCATTGGCAAAAAAGCTTTGATTGTAATGGTTCCTATTTTGATTAATAAAGATGTGTTTGAGCCTAGTTATAATGATTTAAAATTCACGGTCCGAAACCACAATTACTTTTGCACCAACCTAATATAAAGAATCAATATTAATGCAAAATTATGATGAACAAAATGTCAAAAGGATAAATACCAAATATGAAGACAGAACCAATATGTACCAGGCATTTTTGTTTGTGCTTTTATTGTATTAACTGACGTAATTCACATAACACCCTATAAGGTAGGCTGCATAATTATCCCTTATTTTACTAATCAGGAACCCCATGGCACAGAGGAAAGTAGTTATTTTCCCAAGGTCACCCAACTGGTCCATGGCAAAGCCTCAGTTCAAACCCAGTTCGAACTCTAAAAGTCGTGTTCTTATGGGCACAGTGATGCTCCCCCTGCACATTTGCAATAGTAGTAGTCCGTCAGTTTGTGACAGCCAGTAATGTCCCTTGATACTATTCAGATTCCTTCCACTGTACACATGCCCTCCACATCATGTTCGTAAGTGATTATTGTGTTCAGAGGGGAGATGAAATTGAAGGAAGGATATTAGGGAAATCAATATAATTTGGGATCTTATGAAATCTTCATGAAGCCTCTCTTTTCTTGAGTGTGATTCCCATGGTATAGGCTATGTCGAGCAGCCAAGAAAATCTTCTATTCTTTCAGCCAGATGATTCTGTCTCAGGACCATAATTCATGCTACTCTAGAACTCTTGTAAGGGTTATGTCCAATAAACATAATATTTCATAAAGACAGTTGAATAAAAATACAGATTTATATTGATTAATTAAACTATTATACCACAGTATGTTACCACATTCTAAAAGCAAAACTATGAAAAAATCGATGCCTTTCTGTAAGGATGAGGGCCTGAGTAGAGATTATATGGCTTCAGGTTTTATTTACCTTCTGAAATGTTAACTCGTTAACCAAATGTTATCAATTAGACTGTTGTTTTCTGTCAAATTAAGCTCAGTCTAAGCTAGAAAAAACAAATCAGAGAATCAGTTTGGTAACAGTGCCCAAAGCAGCTTAAATCTCAAATGTTGCTCAAAAATGAATGATTCTTAGTTTCCCCAAGGTACAACAGTATGCTGGGAGAATAGAAAAGAAACAGAAAAAAAAAAAAAAATGAGGAAACTAAATAATTCCAATGAATATTAATGAGAGATGGGCTCTTTTCAGCCAGAGCTTTGTAGGTAGAAAGGAAATAGATTTTGTGAGAGGGTAAATTTCAATAAACAGTTATTTATAGCCATGGGAAAATGAGTTCTGCTGAATGTCAGTGCTTCTTAAACTGTGACAACGTCCATTTTTTTTCAAACAACTCAAACTTTTTGAGAAATAAGGCTTGCTATAGGCTGCCAATAAATCTCACCAGAACATGAAAAATTTTATTAAACAACCACTTTAAAAAATCTTTCCTAAGTAGCCAGTTTAGTGGTTTCACAGAACTATCACTCTGAGTCAATTTTCTGAATCTTAAAAATTGCCTTCAAGTATTTAGCCATCCTACTTTTTGTTTTTATCAAACTATGGCATAATAGATCACTGAAAAAAAATGAGAGTTCTGTTGCAGAAATACTCTGTATATGACAATGATAAAAGTAGAATTGAGAAAGTGGAACTGAAAAGCTAGGGTGGAACTCTCAGCACTGAGCTAGGAGGTGGTAATAGCGTTAAGGTAAGACTTAGGGTATCAATCATAGTAGGGGGAAAAATAGAATCAAGTGTTTTAAAGAGCCATTGTGAGAAAGTCACAGTTTTCTATTCCAAACTTAAATTAGCAACCTGTGAAGGAAATTTCTCTGAGGCTGATTCTGAAAATGTTAGAATGAAAATTAATAGACAAAATGTCAGGTCCAAAACCTTAGAATAATCTTTGTGATACTCACTTGGGTCCCAAAACCTTTCAATTCACCTCCTCCTCATTATTTTTTGTAACAAAAGGAGTTATTTTTGACTGTTAATGTTTCCATGCAACCATCTTTGACTGTTAAAGCCAGAGATGGATCTGTCAGAGCTGTCAATATCTCTCTCTGTTTGGGATTTCAGTCTTTTATCTGAACATATAAATGCAGAGCTTTTGTGCTTGGCACTTTTATTTTTTCATGAGCATAAATGCAAAAGAAATGGAGCTAAGAATGGCAGCTACAACTCTTCTGACCAAAAGAAAATAAGGGGTAATACAAAAAGGTCCAATTTTTAAGAGGGAAAATGTTTGGGGCATTAACGGTTTTGTGACCCTAGCAATATGTTTCTCTTTTCCGAATTGTTCTTCATTACTGTCAATCATCATCCTATCCTTCGAATTCTAGAACTCTGTCATCCACATTTCCAAATGCAAATGAAAAAAAAAATATATGCCTTTTAAATCTGATCTTCAGATTCACTTTAATTAATTTTGTTTTGTTTTTCCCTGCATTGAAATCTAAGTAAATGCAAGAAATGGGGAGTACTCTCACCTAGTTGTAGTTAAATAAATGAAAGCTCAGATCTTTCAAGGAGACATTCGCAATTTGCGCTGAATGTCAGGAGATTGCAGTGAGCTGTGGACCACTCTTTAAGGGAAATGAATGATGGCCACTGGGGCATACAAGTAGATTCCATGAAGAACCAACTACCGTGTGAAAAGAATACTAAAAATTTCCATTGTATATCCATAGCTATTTCTTCCTTCAAGAAACAGTAATTGAGTTCTATTCAGGTACTGTACCAGGCCTGGGAATATAATGGTGAACAAGTCACGGTCCCAGCTTCAAAGAGATTATTGCTTGTGAAGGAACACTAGACTAACACTGGTGAAACAGTGTGACGTTTTCGGTGCCATTACCCCTTGTTCACTCCCAGAAGGCAGGGAGTCTATGGTAGCAGTGTGAGTTTTTAAGAAGCAATAAAAAATTACAAGTTTTGTCTTTTAGCTGTTTTCATTTTGAAGGCTCTGAGAGACCTAGAGCTTTATGTGCTGACTAAATGAAAGAGGTTAATTTGTGAGAACATACACGTTCTCTTATCTCATATGAACTAATGATCAAACTAGATCACTGTCTGGCTCAAGCCCCTCAATGATTTCCCACTGCAACCGAAATAAAATCTAGACTCTTTCCATGGCACTGAATAGCTTTCTGAACTCCCCTTTTGCATCCCTGTGATTAATTCTACTGTCACAAGAGCCTATTTCAGCCTTCAAATATGCCAAGCTTGTTCTCATGCCAAGATACCAGTATATTCTTTCGGCTTTGAAATCTCTTTCTCCAGATCATTGTATAGCTTCCTTCTCCACATCATTTAGGCCTCACTTCATAATTCTCTAAACTAAAATGACACCCTCTTTTCCCCCTCTCCCTGGATTCTAGTTAGTCTGCCAGATTTTCCTGTTTGGCTACTTTTAGCATTTACCTGTACCTGAAATTCCGTGTATGTGTCTATGTTTATTGAATATAAACATAGAATACTGTGGGCATTCCATCTTCTTCAGTCGTCTATTCCTAGAGCCTCAAGCAGTGTCTGGCCTCGTAGTGGGCTTTTCAAAAAATATTTGCTGACTAACGCCCAGACTCATTTCAAGTATTTTCAGAAATAGGACAGGAGGATGGGCAAGAGAGTTTCTACAGGTATAAAAGTTGGGTAAAAACAACAAAAAAAGTGTTTTAATGTCAATATAACTTCATTCGTATATATAGACTAAAGAAAATCATATACAGGTTATGCAATGCAATATGAAAAGTGCCACAAAGAGGGTATGTCAGAATTTGAGATGTCATAAATACCCACAAAGTAGTGATATCTTAGCTGAAACATCAAAGATAAGTCGGATATAGCCACATTCTGGAAGAATAAGATATGGATGGGAAAGGGTGTTTCAAAAAAAAAAAAGGTAATAGTATGTACAAAGCCCAAAGAGGTTTGAGATCAACTAAGAAAAAAAAAATCAAAGCCATTAAAAAGTGTGAAACAGAGTAATGGTATTATACAGGGTGCCACAAAAATGTATACACATTTTAAGAAAGGAAAAAAAACTGTATTAAAATTGTAATAATATATACCAATACCAACGACAAATGCAAGTCATGTTCGACTTTGCAGTTACAAGAGGTGCTCAAAGTGGTTACCGTCAGCATAATTTTAATACCGTTTTTTTCTTTCTTAAAATGTGTATACATTTTTTTGGTATTTTCATGATAGATCAGTGGAAGAGTTGAGACTGAAAGCAGGGGACTGAGTTAGAGAGATGTTGAAGAAACTTATAAGAGAGATGATAGCATTCTTGAACATGGGTAGATCCATAAGGGATGGATGCAACTGAATGAATCAGGAGATTAACGGTGTTACAGAATTAATAAGACTTGGTTGATTGGTTGTGAGAATAAACAAAGGAAGTAATTTTACTCCAATTGTCCTTAGTAGGCATTTGGATGCATGGTAGCCCCAGTTACTGACATAGAGAATCTCTTCCAGGAGAGGCAGGTTTAAGTGGTGAGCTTAAACTATCAGAGGAACAGCCAAGTGAAGATATCCAGGTGACCGTTGTATATGATACACATGTCTAGGAATATGCATCTGTGAGTTACCAGAATATAGATGATATTAAAAGTCCTGGTAGTGAATAAGGCCATACAGTAATAGAACACAAAGGTACAAAATAAAAAAATGCAGATGGAACCGCATTAATCACCAATATATAACACATAAAAAAGAGAAAAGAGCTAGCTATGATATTTACTTTGAACACCAGAGAGGAAGAAGTAAAATAAGAGAGAACATTTTAAATACTGATAGAAAAGAGTCAGTGGGGAGTGTGGTTTTGAAGATACAGGAAAAAGAGATAGTTGACGGAGCAAGATTACTGAGGAGATGAAAGAAATGGCTATGTAAGACTGAGATGGATAACTTATAAGAAGGAAAACTTCTTTCTCGTGAGGCAATTATAAAAGGAAAGAATATGTGTAAACCAAGTAAATTAAAGAAGTGCAATAGTAGAGACAAATAGCTAGGAGAGCACAGGGAGAATGACAGATGGTATTGATATGGATGTTTCAAGGCACCAGTCTATGTAAATCTGTGATTTCCTTCAGCAGAGCTCAACTGCCTAAATATAGAAAAAGATGGTAGCTATATTGGTCAAAATTTGGGGTCTTCTTGGGAAGTCAAAAAGATAGCAAGACAATTAAAATTGATTAGAAATTGTGATCATATAATCTAGAATAAACAGTAAATAAAGTAAGGCATAACTTAAATGTCAAAACAAAGGGGAGTTAACATGCTGGCAACATTCCAAAGAGCTGAATATTCTGACTTATCTTACTTCCCATTTGCTGCTTTTAATTCATTCCAACAAGTTTTCATCCCCACACAGTCATAGAAATTTTCCTGTGAAGAGCCCTCAAGATTTCCATCTCAGCAAGTACTGGTGAGTAATTCTCAGTCCTTATCGTCTTTGATCCCTCAGCAGCATTTAGCACATGGTGATCACTCTTTCTTGAAATTCTTTTTTGACTTGGGTTCCAAACACCACACATCTTTGGATTTGCTCCTACCTTATGAGCCACTCTTCAGTATCACTTTTCTGCTCTATCCTCTTTTTGAATAATTTTGAAAACACCCAGAGCTGAGTCATTGAACTTCTCCTTTCTTATTCCCTCCGTGATCTCATCAAATCATAAAGCTTTAAATACCATCTATTTTCTGATAACTCCCAAATTTATATCTTTAGCACCAATTTCTTTTTTTCTCACTCTCTCAACACTTAATGTCTACTCTGATGTCGAAAAGAGTCTCAAACTTATGTTATATTCTAGATCCTTACCACCAATGCCATTCCTCCTTCAGTTTTTCCCATTTTATAAATGGCACACCGATTTCCAAATTGTTCAGGCTAAAAATTTAGCAGTGATCTTCGAGTCTATTCTTTCTCATGTCCTACATCTCATATCCAAAGCATCATTGTGTTACACTGGGATTTACAGCAATATGCATCAAGAATTCTACTTCTTTAATATCCCACTATGAGTTATTATTTTCCTTCCCTAATATTTCTGCAAAAATATTTTACCTGCTCTCTTTCTATTTTTGTGCCTCTAATGTCTATTCTCCCCATAGCTACATGTGAACTTTTAATTTTTTTAAATTTGTTTATTAGTCTCAGGTGTACAAAACAACATAATGATTAGACATTTATACCCCCTCACAAAGTGATAACACCCCTCCCAGTCTACTACCCCTCTGGCATTGTATATATCTGTTACAACTCCATTATATATCTGTTACAATACCATATTCCCTATATTATACTCAATACCATTAACTATATTCCCTATGCTATACTTTATAGTGATATATATATATTATATATATATATATATATATATATAATATATATATAATATATAATTTAATTATAATTGACATTCAATATTATTCTACATCATCTCAGAATGACTACCATAGATAAGTCAATAAACAAGTGTTGTTGAGGATGTTGAGAAAAGGAAACCCGCGTGCACTGTTGGTGGAATTGCAGATTGGTGCAGCTGCTATGGAAAACACTATGGAGGTCCCTCCAAAAATGACAAATAGAACTACATTATGAACCAGCAATTCCACTCCTGGGTATCTAGCCAAAGAAATCCAAAACACTGATTTTAAAAAAATATATGCATCCCAATTCTTATTGTAACACTATTCACAATAGCCAAGACATGGAAACAACCAAAATGCTCATCAATAGACGATTGGATAAAGAAATTGTGGTACATTTATACAACAGAATATCACATGTGTTCTTTTAGAAACAGAAACTTCATCACATCTATTTCCTGCTCAGAACTTTTCAAAGCCTTTTTAATTCATTTTGATTAAAATCCATTTTTTTCTAGATACTTCAAAGTTTGCAATGATTTTGACATTAAATGACTATTAACTTGTCTTCTACCACCTTTCCATATCACTCACTCCACTTCTCCCACACCAATCAAACTGCTATCTCCTTAGTTTGTCTCTACTTCTAAGTCACTACAGTTGATGTGCCCATAGCCTGCCACGCTCTACTCTCAGTTATTCACATCACTTGTTCATTCACCTAATTCAGGTCTTGAATGCAATTTCAAAAAAATTTCCCCTTTCACACAAAGTGGGAGGTTCAATAATACATCTCAACTTTTCACTTCAATGTATTAATTTTATATATCTACAGTGTTGCATGTCCTTATGGTGGGTATAGCATATTTCTCTGTCCTTCGATTTTGAGTCTAGCCATGTGATTTTCTTTGGCTGAGGAGATACTATCCAACTGGACAAAAAACAAAGACTCAAAATGTGATTGCCCGATTGGTCTTTCCCTTATATTCCTACCTTTTACCATAAAAAGTACATGTGTGGCTAGCTGCTGATTCAAGAGACTGATAAACATGGACAAGAACTGGACCCAACCTGAATCGTGGAACCAAGTCTAGCCAAGCCCAGCCTTGACTACCAAACGCCAGACAGCCTGCAGATACTTGTGTTTTAAGCAACTGAAATGATGAAGTTATTTTGTTTTTGCCACAATATTGTGGCAAGAGCTAATTATTGTACACTAAAAGAGCCACACATATCTTACCACTTTTTATACCATTTCTCCGCTAGATTTTTGATATCACTCATTTCTACCCAAAATTATAATGCATATTTTTTATTGCTTCCCTCTCTAAAGTATAATGCCCTTGAGGAAGTAGTCTGTATGTCTTGTTTAGCATCTTCTTCCCTGTGCCTAGAACCTGATGTAGGGCAGAATAGGCACTCGATAGATATCTGTGACTGAATGAATGGTGACGCTAGAGGAATCTGAATACTGAAGGTTACAAAGTTGAAAAATCTAGTGCTGGAATTAAGCAAATTAAGTGAGTTGGCATGTTTTAAGGCTACAGACAGCAAGCCAAATTTTGAATTTGACATTGTAGAGGTGGAACAGGTTTAGTTTTCTATCATATCACAGAAAGACAGCGTGAGTAGATCTTGTGCTGTCTAGATAGAGGAATCCCCTTTTCTCCCCAGACCTCTGACACCCACCAAAACGTCAGATAATTATCTGTAAGTATTCTTTTAGGTCCCTATTTGTAGAGAATTGGATGTAACAATTTCCAAATGTGAATAGGCAGGAAAATGTTTTTTTTTCAAAGTATTAAATCACCACAAGTAGAGAACTAACAGAATAGATAAGTGGGGAAGAGAAAGGGAGCACTTGAAACTCTAAAAGTAGCACTAAAATTATTTGAATTTGTCCATTAATGTTAACAAGTAATTTGAGTTTCAGAAAAACTTCCTCTTCTTACCTAATAACTTTTACGAAGCAACCACCTCAGAACATCTGTTTGCATAATGGTTTTTCCAGGGTTCTTGAACTAAAATGTCAATTGGCAGGTAACATTTAACATTTTGAAATGCCCTGAAACTTGGGATTTGTTCATTATTTCTCCATTTTTCTGTGTTTTTACTATTTTCTTCTTTGAACAGTCATTTTCCTGAGGGCTATCTAATTAATGGTCAAGCATTGAGTATATGCTTAGCATTGGAGTGACACAAAGTCTATTAATTCTGACAGTAACTCCTTAACATTTTTATGGCAGTGCATAAACTCATGAACTCTGACTGCAGTTAGAATGAATGTGCTCCAACCCTTTTTCCATATGCTTGTGTCTCTTCAATCAAGAATTAAAGTGCCAGGACAGAGGTTCCAATTGTCCAGGCTTTGGTTAGCTGCCCACAGTGCTAGAATAGAACAGGGCACAGTGGGCTTGCAATAAAATAGAGAAAGCCCCTCAAATCAAGTGGGGTTGCTGCTCCTGAAAGAAGAGATATGGCAGCTACAGGACCCAAAACAATAAAAGTTCACCGTTCTCATGGAACTCGCACTTTTCAACAAGTCAGTTGACATAACACAGCATTCTTCTGAGGGTGCACCTTAGTAAGTGTTACTCTGACCATCAGTTCTTGATTTTCTCATTAAGATGGGTTTCAAACAGTTCAACTCTCAGATATAACAAGGCACAAAATATTTCCTTAACTTGTAATTTTTATGAAGATGACAAAGTAATGTCTGGAGACTACATAAAACAAAACCCTGTCCTCATACATTTTACTTTTTTTAAGCAAAGGAAATTATGGAGCTGTGTGTGTGTGTGTGTGTGTGTGTGTGTGTACACATATATAATTCTGTATATAAATATCTTACAAAATTATGCATCAATAAATCAGTATAAATATGTCAATGGAATTGATATAAACTCCCACTTTCCTTCACTGCTAGCTTACTGCTAACTGGATGACAGTTTTTAACAAGAGTGCATTAAGGGTTCTCTACTCTGACTCAACTTCAGGTCCTCGTCCCTTTTCTTTGCCTTAGCTTGTGGTCATTTCCAATGAATCATTAACATTAGGCCCCTGCTGTTTTGCAACTGGTTATCATTATCTTCTGAACCCAGTTGCAAACTTCATAATCTTACACCAGCCATTTAGTTTAAATACTGGATCTTTATGAATTGAAGGACATGGAAAACTTTGCTTCTCTCCAGTCTCTCGTGAATTGCTCGATACTTGCTTTATCAACAGAAATGAGTCTGTGATGCTACAGCTTTGTCTTTCTCTCTAGCCTGAGCAACCTATTGTCAATAATTTAGCATGACAAGTAGTCTCGATAAATCATTTAAAAATCTTTTGTTTTTTTTTTTTTGGATAGAATATTCACTTCCACTTGAGTCCAAGGTTTAAAAGTAAACGTACCACTTGGCAATACCATAGCACTTCCAACAAATAATGCCATCAAATGCTTTTCTGATCACAGTGCTCAGCAGTAGTATTAGTTACAATTACCACTATTAAATGCCCTACATATTGTCTATTATCATCAAATACTATTTATATTATTTAAAATATAAAGGTATGTTGGAAATTTCTCGTTTTTTTTTCCAATTTTGCTCATGCAACTTTTCTTTTAACAGTTAATAAGCCTGTCAAAGCTAACCTACAAAACAATTAAATTCAAGACACTCAGTTTATAACTACACAATACCATATATTTGATTGAACCACCTTTTCTAAGAAACAAAAAAGAAAAAGTAAGACACATTTATGTACTAGGAATTTAATATCAATTTGATTTTCCATGTATAATAGTTTATTCTGTTATACCAGGGGAGCCGCCCCCCAAAAAATGCACATTTTAAGATAACATTTCTAAAAATTTATATAAAAGTATACACATTTTAAGATAACATCTCTTAAAATGTGTATACAATTTTTTTTGGCACTCTCTGTATACAGTCCCAAATATTTCACATGTATAAAATATAACTAGCTGGATTAGATGTGTTATGATTTACCATATGTTTTAATCTATTTTTAAAGTAATCTAATGTTGACAAAAAATTTTATTTTAATTGTAGCACATGGGTGATCTTATCTTTTTACTTTGCAAACATTAGAGCGTCTCTTTGGTAGTTCCTTAAATCCTACCTTAAAATTGTAGTGTATGACAGCATTTGACACTTATTGGTAGGAACTAAACATATTTTAAAATACAAAAGTAAGTAGAAACCCATGCCAAATTCTGCAAATATTCAGTATGGCATGATTTTCAAGACAATATTAAATACAATACTGGTCTAAAATAGATATAAACTATTCTTCGGATTAGGTGGTATAAGACAAAGAGTTCTGTATACCTACACATTCCCACATTCCCAACTTTTAGTAAAACAAAAGCTTGCAAATAGATATATTGGAAGCAGTTAAAAGCAAAGTATCTTATGTTGAAGGTTTTTCATGTGCAATGATGTATATTGCAGAATTAATACTAGTTTGAGACCAGATAAATGTCAAAAAATAGGAGCATTTGGAGAATTGACACTTTAAGAACTTTTAATAATATATGTTGTTTAGAAAAATGTTAATTATGTGAGAAAAATATTCACAAGTATGTAAGTGTAAAAAAGCATGATTAAACTATCTCTATATCACCAATGTTTACTAAATAGATTACATAATCACATAGTAAAAAAGGCTGATGGAAAACACTTTAAATAATGAAAGATGATTATCTTTCTGTAGAGATGCATATGACTTTCATTTCTAATATTTCATTTCTAATATTTTCCTAATTCTCTATATTAATATAATTTGCTGATATAAAAAGAAAACTACAGAAGGCATTACAAAGCAAATAAATCCTTTCAATTATAGTGTCTGATTGTTATGTCTGCATAATAAGGTTTACACAGAGTGCAATAAAAATATATTAAAAATACTTATAAAATAAACTCAGTCTAAAAACGTTCTATTTTTAATATCAGAGTGAATTTCCCTTATGACACTAAACTATTTATTACACTAAAAAATAATATCAATGTTAGCACTTCTAAATCTACCCCCATCCCAAAAAACTGGGTGAGAATATCATTATCTGCTTTATACATATTAAAATGTACTAAACACAAAACATATAACTGTGAGGTTCCTTAATGAGAGCTAGCCAATAGTCAAACCCCCAAGTTATCTTTAAGTGCATTATTAATTTTTTTGTTAAAACAGTTTAAAACAGAATGTCAAATTTTCGAGACTGCTGGCAAGAGAGAATTATTTTTAAATTAGTTTTATAGTTCTTTAAAATGAACATTTGTTCTTCAAAATATAATTGTTTCAATCTGGTATCATTTAGATGCAAGCAATAAGAACCCCTCACAGGTTCAAAGCGCGATATTTATCGAGTGGATTTCAAGCTACTTTCTGAGAATCTAAAGTAGAAATCAGAGGACAGCTTGAGGGCCGGGGGGTATCCCATTTGTCCCCCAAAAGCCATTGATCACTGATTATTTTCACTTCTTAATTCTTTCTCTGTCATCAGATTGATAGTATCTGTGTTTCTAAGTACTTGATAGCTCTGAAGGGAACACCATGTTCTTAGATTTTAAATGTTCACGTATACTGAGTCCCCGTACCAAATTATTGGACTGTGAAACTGATTTCCACAGCTTGGATAAGGTGGCCCCAGGGACACACTCCTGTGCATAGTTCAACAGAACAGGTGGAGCTTGCCGATATGCATGCAGGACATTTTTATGACATTTGCTATATGACGACCAGTGGGCAAAGACAGATACAATGAATATGTATGTATATATATAATTTATTATTGACAAGAATAAAAACAACTCTTGTATAATACTTATATACCTTATATGCAAACAAAAGTACCAACAGTTATTAATAATATAGAACATACAATTTCATAATTAAAGAAAATTAAATTATTTTCCTAAATTCTCACTCTATAATTACACTTGCAAAGATCTGAGTTAAGAAATAAGGGCAGTAAAAGTATGGCTCTGGAGTTACTCTGTCACATTTTGAACCCTGACTCTACCATTAATTAGCTGTATAAATAAATGTGATTCACTATATCGCTCATGTCCCTGTCCCTTAATTACCTCATCTGCTAAGTGAGGGTAATGACACTCAAAGGATTGCCCAGAAGACTAACCAAGCTACTATATGAAATACTTCGACTCTTGCTGTTATGCATCAGGAATGTACTACATTTTAATTATTAAAATTTTTCTGTATATTTTGTTTTCAGATAACTGAGGCTCTGGCTTTTGGTTGATATGAACTACTAAAATACTCATTGTGGCTATAAAGTGGATTTCATGGAAGTGGTTTAACAAAATAAAGTCTACAGTGTTCTTCTGTCTCAATGTAGATATTAATGGTAAAGCAAGTATATTTGTAGAAAGTTGCAGCACAAATATAACTAAATTGTTAATTAAATGCTTTACTGATCTATACTTTTTTACTATAAAATACATACTAATTTTAGATAATTTAAGAAATAAACTAATATATAATTAAGTAGCAAAATAGATCACTGATAATTTCATTCCTCAGAGAGATTAACTGTTACAATTTTTTATTTAATACTTTATTTATACGTATTTATAATTTGAGATCATTTGTATCTATAATTTTGTCTCTTGCTTTTTCATTTAATGTAAAATAATGATTTAATAAAATAAAACAATGATTGTTATAACTATTTTATAATCGTATTTTTCCTGGGTTTGTAAATAACACAATTTATGAAGTGTTTATTATTATCTAGATACTTTGTAGTCTGCCATGTCCACTTTGAGATCATGAAAATAATAAAAATATTTACATACTTTAAAGAGTTATTTATTCAACACCTAACTTAGAGAGCCTAAAGGAGTACTTTATGCTACATAATTTAGCTTGTTCACATTCTTTGCGGTTCCTCAAGGACTTCAATACACAATATCCCTCACCCTTCTTACCTACTTCCTGAACTTCTACGACATTATCACAGATATTTTATAATCAGAACACAGATTATCTCTTCCAGTAAGATCTTGCACAAATAAAATTTTACACAAACTTAATGGTCCCCTGATATTCCTGTGTGAGGGGAGAGTTGATTAGAAGAGTAGAAATCTTCATGTTAAAGACTTCACTGACATGCATTTAAATATGTTCTAAGTCTCCTGTTGTTGTTAGAACAAATTACCACAGAATTGGTGGCTGAAAAACAACATAAATTTATGATCTTACCATTCTGGGGGACAAAAGTCCAAAATCAGTTCTTTGGGGCTACAGTCAAAATGTTGGTACAGCTTGTTTGTTCTGAACAGTCGGAGAGGAAAATCTGTTTCCTTGCCTTTTTCACCTTTTAGTGGCCGTCTGTATTCCTTGACTGCTGGTCCTTCCTCTACCCCCAAAGCACATCATTCTAATCTTTGTTTTTTTCATCACATATCTTCTTCTCTGACTTTGACTCCTGTTTCATCCCTCTTATATAAAGACCTTTGTCGTTATATTGGTTTGCCTTATAATCCAGGATTATCCCCCATCTCAAGATCCTTAACTTAACCACATCTGCAAAATCTCTTTGCCATAAAGGCAAAGTTCACAGATTCTGGGGATTAGGAAGTAGACATATATGAGGGCCTTTATTTAACCTATATATATATACACACATACATATATATGTGTATATATATATATATATATATATATATATATACACATATATATATCAATAGCTAACCCCTACAGCACATTTATGTTCTCTTTCTTAGATTATTATTAATATATTGATGCCTTTTTGCTAATATCCATATCTTCATCTCAGCTATTCTTTTTGTTCTACCAAATGCAATTATTAAATTCATAAATCATACCCAACAACTGCCCATCCCCCCAAAAAAAGAATATACCATACTATACCTAAATATCTCCCTGTTTGGGAATATATAGTTATTTCCAAAATTATAATCAAATAATGCTGTAATGACTACCTCTGAGCAAAAAACTGTCTGTATTTCAATTATTCTGCTAAGAGAGATTCCTAAAAGTAGAATTATTAGGTCAAAGAATGTAAACATTTCATTAATCTTAAGAACTATTGTCAAATAATTTTCTAAATATGTTGTCCTAAATAATATTCCCATAAGTAGGAGAAGGCTTAATGATGGGGTAGATAGACAGAAATGAGCAGGAGAAGGAGAAATTTAGCCCGGGTTAGAAAGCCTGTTGCTGCAGCTCCTACTTGCGTCAAGACCACTTAGGGCTGCCCAGCAGGATTCCAGGCTTACACTCACCTCTAAATCAAAAACATCCTTCTTATCAACACATCTTCTTTGTCAGGACCACTGATACATCACTAGCCCAACAGGTTTCCAGGTTTTTACATACCCCAAAGAGATGTGTTTACACATGCCCCCAAACCAACGGGATATGTTTACACATACCCTTAAATTGAAGAAATGCATTGCTAAACGCCAAAAAACTAGGCACTTCAGAGGAAGAGAGAGATAAGAGAATGGAGAGAGGGAGGCAATTCTACCAATGGAAATAAAAACCTTCACATAATGTAAGACCAGGCTGCTCCCCTCCTTTAGGTCAACCCATTCCCTGTCTCAGAATGTATGAGGTATGACAATTAAGTTTGCAAACTTGTTGCAAGGACGTTGCTAACCTTTTTTTTGATATCAGGGGCATTATTCAGTATGAACTTGTACCAACTGCATGAACATTTAACCAAGTTTACTATTTGGAAGTGCTGAAAAGGGTGTGTGTAAAAGTTAGATGACCTGAACTTTCGCTAACAATTCATGGCTCTTGCATCACGGCAATGCAGCAACTCACATGGCACTGTCTGTGAGGGAGTTTTTAGCCAGTAAACAAAATAACTGTATAGGAACACCCTCCCTACTCACCTGATCTGGCCCCCAATGACTTCTTTCTTTACCCAAAGATAAAGGAAATATTGAAAGGAAGACATTTTGATGACATTCAGGACATGAAGGGTAATATGATGACAGCTCTAATGGCCATTCCAGAAAAAGAGTCCCCAAATCGCTTTGAAGGGTGGACTAGATACTGCCATCAGTGCATAGCTTCCCAAAGGAAGTACTTCGAAGGTGACCATAGTGATATTCAGCAATGAGATATGTGGCATTTTTTTCTATGATGCGTTCGTGAATTTATTGTCAGACCTCGTACTTTGTTTTACTAACAAACTTCTGCTGTTCGTGCTACACAAAATTCTGTCTCTTGATTGAAGTCTTTCCTTTAAGAAGACAAGAGGTGAGGTTTCAACATCATTTCCTGGTAACACTATCTCATGACATACTTGCTGTCCCTGAGATTTCACAATTAAAAAAAAAAAATCATAGCTAACTTGCTAAAAAAATGTGAAGGGAAAAATTTTTCAGTTTAATTTTTGAAGAGTAATTAGTGATTATTTCTTTCATTTTATAATTCTTCATTTTCTTTATTGTATGCTATTTTTTAACTGTAGTTTATGTCTTAACATTATTTTTTTCTTCTTTGGAATAAAATCATTTGTGAATCCCTAGGAAAATATGTTGTTCATGTATAATTATTCTTGTAATAAATCAATTAATTCTATTTACTAGGACATTATTTAAAAGTTTTTGTAATTGTGGATGCAGTAAATATCCTGGTATGCTACTGAATTTTCTTTTCATTTTATACCCTATCAGTTCATATCAACTAATCTTTCTTCAATATATTAAAACATGGTCTCTTCAAAACCAAGGATTTATATCCAAACTTCTTAGACTACTTGTAGTTAGATGTGATAAAAACTGAATGGACTGGGGAACCTGGTGGTTCAGTTGGTTAGAGCGTGAGCTCTCAACAACAAGGTTGCTGGTTCTATTCCTGCATGGGCTGGTGGGCTGCGCCCCCTGCAACTAAGATTGAAAATGCCAACGACTTGGAGCTGAGCTGCGCCCTCCACAACTAGATTGAAAGACAATGACTTGGAGCTCACGGGCCCTGGAGACACACACTATTCCCCAATAAAACAAAAAAAAACAAAAAAAAACTGAAAGGTCTTTCATTCTAATGTTTTCTATTCAGTTTCACAACTTTAACTGACATTTTTACTTTAAATATTTCAATCCTTATTATCAACCTAGCTCACCAATTATTATGAGTGTAACATCTTTCAAAAAGTATTCTTTATAAATGCTTTGAAAAATATTTTGTACATTTATAAATAAAAATTGTATTATTTTTCTGTCAAATCCAGTTTTAGAGAATCTACAAAGTTATTTTTTAATGTGTGTTTAGAAATCTGATTTATTTCATACTATTTTTGAGAATACATATTGGAAGAGATGAATTATAGTATTTTCTATTGTTTTGAAAAGGATTATGCCTAGAATCACAATTTTTATTATATAAACATTTATTCTATAAAAAGATAAAATATTTTTATGTAATTTGAGAATTTATGATGCATAATGATAAGTTAAATTGGTCTGGATGATATTTATATAATTTTATAGTAGATTCTAATTTATTATCTAATGATTTTATTTATTTTAAGATGGCTATTCATATGTTGCTAATGAAACATTCTAAAGGAATCACATTTTGGTATATTTCAATCATGTCATATTCTACATTTTTGCTCACTTATCAATCTGACTGGCAAACAAGTTTTCAAAAGGAAAATTCTAAATAATTTTAGATTGTCTTTGGAAATTTGATTAGTAAGATTATGAGATAATTATATATTTATTATACCATACCATATTTGATAAATGACAGGCATATTAATTTCCTGAAGCTATAGTAACAGATTACCACAAACTGGTTTATCTAAAACTACAGAAATTTATCTCACCATTCTGGAGGATAAAAGGTTGAAATCAGTTTTATAAGACTGAAACAAGTTGTTTCTGTCTGGAGGCTATACAAGCAAAAAAATCCAAAAAACAAAAAACAATTTTTCCTCTTACCTTCTAAGTTCTTCTAGTTGGGCTAGTAATCAAATTAACAGGGGTATATTAACAGGAAAAAAAAACAAATTTTAATACGTACACAGGGGGAATTCATATAAACATGAAAATTCCAAAGACAGTAAGGCAAATTGGTTATGTAGGACATTTTTGACAAAGGAAAGAGGAGTGTTGGGTAGGAGTTAGAGATTTCAAAGGAAATAGACAATTTGCAGGTAGTTTTGGAAGAGCTGAACATACATGGCAGGTAAACTTTTGCTCTAGCGGGCACAGGGTGTGATCTAGCGACCAGGCCCTTGCCTGGAGCCTTCTTATTTAACATACCTAGTTCGAATTAGGCTAAGTGAACATCTTAAAATTTTCTTCCTGGGGCAGATCTTTCCATCTAAATCTCTTAGGGAGGAAAAGAGGGAGGGTCAAAGGTTCTCTCTGAGTTTCGTTTCTTAGTTACCAGCTTAAAATCAATATCCCAAAAGGCAGTTTTAGGGAAGCGAAACTTTGGTCCCCTTCAAAGCTCTAGGGGAGAATCTGTTCTTTATCTCTTCTTTGGCCTGTGGTTGTATCACTCCATTCTCTGCCTCCAAATTCTGATCACCTTCTCGACCCTGTGTGTGTATCAGCACTCACTCTGTCTCACTTTTTGATACCTGTGATGCATCCACATAATCCATGATAATTCTATCTCAAAATCCTTAATTTAATTACATCTGCAACAGCATATGTGACCATATAAGATCCAAAGACCAGGACCTGGTATGTGTGGGGATCACCTTTCAACGCAATACACCAGTATCCCAAGAGGTCTTTCAATGGGTGTGAATCTCTAATTACCCTTTGTCAAGAAAACAAGAATCCAGAAGGATTCTCTAAGGGTTGGATGTTTTGGAGAGTAGGTGTGATGTAAGCCCCATGGATGCTACACTGAGAAAGAGACAGAAAAACAGAGAGAAACAGAGAGACAGTTTTGCTTTATCTGGAACATTGGTAGCTAATTAAATTTGCTGCTTTCTACTGTTAGAGTAGTGAAACCATTGGTCCTATGACTTTAACTATATTTAATTTTAAACCCTATCATCTGTCTATCTTCTCTCTCTCCCCCCCCCCAACACATACACACACACACACACACACACACACACACACACACACACACAGAGTCCTCAGATACCCAGCCTACCCTGGGATAATCAGCAACCCCCAAGGCAGCAGAAGACAGTACCCTGGACCTGACTCATGGTCACAAGGCCCAGACCTCTCTGGCAGGCTAAAGACAGCATCTTGGCCTAAATTATATTTCAGCTCCTGAGCCCTGAGGTGGACCACCCCCTGACTACTTTCCCATGAAACCAGAAAGAAGGATGCTGGAGCAGACCTCAGAACTGTCCTCAAGACCTAAAGAGATGACTTGTTACCCTTACCTCATCTCTGATCAATCAGCTACCAGCACGACCCCAAACCCCCTAACCCACAGTGCCTTGCGATCATGCCCTATATAATCTGTAACCTACATGACACTGGGGAGTTGGGTTTCAGGCATTACATTCCCATTTCCAGATTGGCCAATTCAATATTAATCTATGTTTCTTTCTGTATTGAATCTCCTGCTCTCCTGCTTGTGAATTTCTTTGGGCCAGTGCTTGCAGGCAGATGTACTAAAAAATATTGGGGTCTGTTAACAGTAAGACTAAGGGAGGAAATGTTAGTACTAAAGAATATTATATATCCCATGTATATGTGAAATGTTTGTTTCAGAAAAGAGAGTATTCTAACGTGAAATAATCTCAACAACCAACTCTGGGAATTACAATCTTCTGATGACTACATACTTAAAAAATACTGAGAAAATCCAACACTGTTGTAGTTATGTGCATTAATCATTAATTTTTCAATAAAAATAAATTTGATTATTTTTAAAATGCACATCTATTCTTAAAAATAACAGCAAACTATTTTCATCTAAATAGTAAATTACTTTATATTATAAAATATAAAAATTTCAAAAACTAGTTTATACAATATCACACTTTCTATTTTATTATTTTTTAAAAGTTTATTAAGTAAAATGTGTCTTTTCTGCATATATATAATGCTCTTCATATATTTATTTAACTCATAGAGCTATAGTGGTTTTTATTATGAGAAATTCACATACCTCTGTATAAATGATCTTTTTTGGGGGTATCTCTATAGCTCATAATAGTTACAAAAGAGCTTGTTAAGATTTGTCAGAACTATCCTCAAATACTTCAGTAGTTTTCTTCTATAAAAACAGTGCCGAAAAGAAAAAAAAGTGAAATTTTAAAACAGATATTAGCCTGTGTCTGAGATAATAAGACTGGTATTCTGACAAAGGCAGGGCAACTTGAAAAAGTGGTTATTTCTTTCCTACCTTTTGCCCCTTCTTCCAGATATATTGCAAGTGCCTCTAAGAGTGTGTTGAGAAAATTGATGGAGCATATGTGATGCAATACTTGGTCAAGGGGAAAAAAAAAAATATCAGGCTAGTATCACACTTAAAATGTTCTTGAGGATGCATTAGATTTGGATCTTTATTTCTGCCAAATTCTTCAATGTCTGTGCACATTATTAAGTCTAATAAAAGAATAAACCAAAGCATGGGTCTCTTACTTGACACAGATCTGACAATGAATATTCATATTCACCTTAGAGACATTTTTCCCCACCACAGGCAGTCATTTGCTGACATTTCGATTGAGAGATTTGCAATTATAGACAATTGGTATCTAAATGAGTTGTGACAGCTGGAAGAAAAACTACTGTTTTAAATTTTTCTTTCATATGCCAAATCATTTCATTACATAATTTTCAATGGTACATTTAATGGCATTTTTCATCATGATAAAATTAATACAATCCAGAAATCCATTTCTCTTAACCTGCCATGTATTTTGACATACATCAAAAAACCTATTAAATTTTTAATTCACACCACATTGTGGGTCTCTAGTTCATTGTTCTTTCATCATTGGACATCTACAATATATAAGTGCTCTTCAAAATATTTGAAAACTCTCTGACCTTTCTAAAACAACATGTTTGATGGTTATTTATTTTGTGAAGAGACTGAGAAAAGTTTATTCACTAGAATTCCCTAGAGATGAGCGCTAATGTGGACATTTGAAAAATCCTTCCGGATGCAAGGCTGTCTCTAGGGGGACTCAGTTATAGTGCAGAAGCTTGACTACAAATTCTAGCATTACGTATAGCAAGGAGGGTCCCATATCAGGAGTGGGGCTTTTAAATGGTTATAAAACTCTCTAACTTATTAGGAGGAGACCTGCCACAACAGATAGAGAAAACAAAACTAGAGTCAACTAGAGGAAGGAAGTCACACACTTTGTAAGGCATTGTACCTGCCACTACTTCTTGCAAATATTCCCTGGATATGAATATTTACCTAAGAAGCTGAGAATGTAAGAAGGAACTGGGGAATTTAAGTAAGCCACTGAATATCCTTGTGCAGGTAGTGCCTTGCAAAATGCACTTGGCCCAGGGGTCAGTGAGGGCTGAATTCAGCAAGAAGCTATATATCGATATGTCTTCGGTCAGAGCTGTGTCAGTCTGATGCAAAAAGGACCCATTGGACCTCTGGGTTACATTTGGTGGCTCATCTAGGATTTTTGAACTAAGTACTAGAATTAGGAACTTAAATCAACATGCTAGCACTACATTAAGAATTTACCTTCCCCTCTGTTGAATTCATAATCCTTGGAATATCACCAAGTAGTCAAGAAAGTTGTTGAAACTACTGAGTAGAATCACAGCCTTTGGTAGGAAATGAACTATTTTACGTTAAGTGGTCCTGAGAAATAAAGAAGCGTATTATATGGTTCACTACAGTGAGTAAATTAATTGGAAAATTTCAGACTGGAAGTCGGATTTCAATCCATCCTTGACTGACATAAACTTCTTAAAAAACTGAAGTCTTTAAGGGAAAAACTAGTTCATTTTGGCAGACACTTTATGCTGATAAAGAGTCTGATCCTAAATGTAAATTGATGTGTCACTATATAAAACAGCATGAAGATTCCTCAAAAACTTAAAAGTAGAACTACCATATGATCCAAAGGAAGTGAAAACACTATCTCAAAGAGCTGTCTGCACCCCCACGATCATTTCAGCATTATTTACAATAGTCAAGACATAGACACAACCTAAGTATCCATCAATGGATGAATGGATAAATAAAATGTGGTATAGACATACAATGGAATATCATTTAGCAATAAAAACATGAAATTCCTGCTTTGTGCAACATCATGCAATGACTTTGACGGCATTTTTGCTAAATAAAATTAGTCAGACAAAAACAAATACTGCATGTTTTCACTTATATGTGGAATTTGTGAAGTTGACTTCATAGAAATGGAGACTAGAATGGTAGTTACCAGGGGCTGGAGGGTTGGGGAAATTGAGCAGATGTTAGTCAAAGGGTACAAATTTTCAGCTACAAGATAAATAAGTTCTGAGTATCTAATGTACAACATGGGTACTGTAATTAATAATAATGAATTATATACTTGAAAGCTATTTAGATAGATCTTAAGTGTCATCACCACAGGCAAAAAAAAAAAAAAAGTAATGATGTGATGAGATGGAGGTGTTAACTAACCTTATTGTGGTAATCATTTTGCAATATATGTATATCAAATCATTACATTGTATTATTACAGGGTTGTGATAATATTCCTAAATTCTTTGTCTTCTGGAGGGAAAGAATTCAGTTGAGAGACAGCGTTTGTGCAGGTATAGGATAGTAAGAAGTTTATTAGCAAAGGCAGATATACTCCACTATGTGGACTGGGCCAATCCCAAGAAAGGAAAACAGCCTCTTTTTACATTGTATGAAAGCTTTTATTTCTATGGGTAGAATTGCCTGCCTCTGCTCCCTTCTCTTTATCTTTCTCTCTTGATGAGGTGCCCAGTCCTCCCTTTTGGTTCTCAAGGCATTTTTTGTCAATTTTCTTCTTAGGATTTGTTTGAGAAGCTCACTAAAATGGTCCTGAAAAGCAGGATGTATACTCTGATAAGCCGGATGTCTTCTTCCCTTCTCTGGCTTTTAACAATATATCCCTTTGATTTAGGGGTATGTATAAGCTTGGGATCTTGCTGGGCTAGTAAGGTATTGGTACCCAAAGTGAGGGCAGCCACAAGGGGTCTTGAGTCAAGCAGGAGATGTAGCAAGGGGCTTTCTAACCAGAGTGAGGTCTTTCCTCTTGCCCATTTCTATCTACCTACCTACCCTATCAGTATGCTTTAAATTTGCATATGTTATGTATATGTCAATAAAGCTGGGGGACATAAAAAAAAAAGTACTTAAAATACAAATGGCAAGCAAAGAAAAAAAAAAACCCTGTCCCATTTCACTTAGTAAAACAGTAGTCCCCTGAGGCTGAATAGCTAAAGGGCAACTGGCTGAAAACCATTTCTCAGAGCTAAAAAAAACTCATAGAGATCCTAGCAGGGAATACAGTGAGGGGCTGGAAAATTTAGAATTTGGAGCCATCGTTGTAACAAAGTCCTAAAATATTAGAGGTGCAGGAGCCCTCAGAAAGAGAAAAATATTATGATCATGAACGAACAACTTCATGAATATATAATACTAATAGCCAGTGGATTGTACACTTTAAGTGGCTGAACTGCACAGCATGTGAATGATATCTCAATAAAGTTGTTTTTAAAATGGAGAAACAATGACAATGACTAGAGAGTTGCAGAATCTGTCAGTTGTACATGTAGTTGCAAAGCCTGAACCAGGGATGCAAGTAACTTTCAAACAAGATCTAATGTAGCAATGTTAAAAACTTAAGGCTAATCAGGGGGGGAAAATGTTGCGATAGAGAAATACGTGTGTATATAGTAAAAAGCTACTGTAGAAATTCAGACTCATGAAATAATAAGACTTATATAGTACTTCCTACGTGCCAGATTCTGTTCAAAGTGTAATAAATGCTTTAATCCTCACAGAATTGCTGTGAGGTAGGTACAATCATTATTTCCACTTTATCGTATGAGAACTAAGGCATCCAGAAAGGTCATGATATTTTCTCAAGAACATAGAGTCAACATGTAAAATAGCCAAGATTTCAGCTCTGGCAGTCTGGTTCTTCCTTTAAATGCTCTGTATATTACCTAAAAGAACACTAGGAACAGTATAAACAACACTCAAAGTGCAATAGCTTAATAAAATAGAGATTTGTTTGTTATTTATGTAAAATTTAATGTGGTTTTTCCTGTTTCAAGGCACCCTTCTTTCAAACAGTTGTTTAGGGACTCATACTCCTATCTCATGGCTCTGTAATCATCAACATATGATTTTCAAGGTTGCTACGCTCATCTGCATCAAGCCAGATTGAAAAGAACATGGAGCATGGCAAATGACAGATTTTCATGGTCTAATCCTGGAAGTGACATCACTTTCATTCATATTCTGTTGGTTGTAATTCAGTCACATGAGTACATTTAATTGCAAGGGAGACGGGAAAGTATGACCTAGTTGTGTGCCCAGAGGAACAGGTAATGGTCAGGTGTTCAGTCTGCAGCCTTTATCATTATGTTCAACTTTCACTGGAGACTAAAGATCTGTCTTGGAATAGGCCTCTTCCCTGAAGTGATCTACTCCTTTGTCCCAAAATTAAGGTCATGCAATATGGTAGACACCATAGTTATAAGTTTGCTGGACTCAAAAGAAGCAAGGTGGGCACAGCATCCCATTTCTTTAGCAGAAAGAAGACATCTATCTAATTGTTTCTACGCAGTGTGCATCTCTGACACTGGCTGAGGCTTTGAGTCAAATGGTAACAGAAGAGTGGGCAGGACCCAAGCTAAGAATTCAGCCTGCCAGATCACTTAAAATCTACCAATGAGTTTGATATAATGAAAAACACACATCCTCCAGTCTCCCAGAATCCTCGGTGAGTTTTATTGACAAAGGAAATACTCTTTGACCAGCCAAGAGTGGAGATCCCCATAGGCTAGGCATGATTACTCCCCAAACATATACAACTAGCAAGTATTTTCTCCCTGAATGTGACTCAGAGAAAATCCTTGCACAACCACTAAGGAGGAGGAGCATGAGTCAGGGAAATGTCAAGTACATGCCATGCTTTTACTATGCCTCAGATAAAAATGTGTGCCACAAAACTTGCTAAACAAATGGTGTTTTTTCTTTTTTGCTCAGAGAGAGAGAGGTTTACAAAATGTATTCCCCCAAATTCTTGAGTGTCTGGAGAAGGCAGAATACCTGAACACCGAGAGGTTTACAAAACAGGAGTATTAGCGTTTGGAAAATCTGTGACTATGAGGGATTCTAAGGTGACCAACCATTCTGGTTTGTCCCCTGAAACTGGAAGTTTCTGTTTTAAAACTGGGATAGTTCTGGGCAAACCAGAATAAGTTGGTTACCTTAGATTCATATCCAAGAAGCTAAAAGTGGGTTTGATGCTACTGAGTATTTTTCATTGTGACCGTCCTTGTTATGATTAGATTCCTGGTGGAAGAAAAAGACAAAGCAGAGTTTTGCCTCTTGGATGGTGGAGAAGGGATCTACTTGGTGTCTTTTGTAGGCATAGAACTAGTCAGAAGGTTTGTAATGGGCCTTAGTTTTGAAACTGACTAACCCCAACCTCTGAGGGGCAGAAAAGTCTCCATAAATACTTTCACTGTTGGCCTCCGGATGGCTCAGTTGGTTAGAGCGTGAGATCTCAACAACAAGGAGGCTGGTTCAATTCCCGCATGGGATGGTGGGCTGCGCCCTCTGCTACTAAAGATTGAAAACTGCAGCTGAACTTGGAGCTGAGCTGCGCCCTCCACAGCTAGATTGAAGGACAACGACTTGGAGCTGATGGGCCCCAGAGAAACACACTGTTCCATAATATTCCCCAATAAACATATTAAAAAAAAAAAAAAATACTTTTACTGCAAGTTTTTTTTCTTTTGTAAGTTACTTCCGTTTCTGTTTTGTTGTCAATAGAAAAATATTGCAAAATATTTAGGCAGTTTCAGCGCAGTTACAACCCATCTTACTTTTAGTAATCATAGCCGCTCAGTTTCTTATATTCCATTTATTTTCATAACAAGCTGTCAAAAATCAAGAAGTAAATTTATATCTAAGAAATGAAAGTGAAATGACTATAATAAATAAGAAGTGAAGTGGGATTTCAAACATTCCATGTCCTGCCTCCTTATTTTAGGATGATTTTTGTTTTCTTTAGTCATCTGAAACAAAGTTAAAATGATTGGTAAACCTTTAGGATTACAAAAACAATTAGTCTAACTAGCTCTGGGAAAATATAACACCCACTTCCCTATTCATTGGAATGTTTCTTCTGTGTGCTCTCAAATTAATGAATTTTGATTTCCTAGGTTGCTGAATAAACTTTTTGTCATCAAGCCTCAATCAGTAATGATTTATTGAGTTTCTAAATATGACATGTAGAATGTGAATACCTTTTTAATTTAAAACATATCTAGATGTTTTTAAATATGTCATTTTACAATTCATTTTCCCCCAAATTTTTAAACAAGTTTTATTCCCATGCAATTCAAAAATATTTCTTTTTTTTTCTTTCTTTTAATATACACAGGGAACATGCTGTGTATATTTTATGCAAACAATAATATAAACCCTGCCTCAACTATGTTGAAAGTGAAACATTACTGCTATTTAAGTGGCCAAAGGAAAGCTGCTGGGACTGGTGGGGCAGAAGCAGAGGGGCGGTCACCTCTGACCTTGAGGAGTCCACAAGCAGGTGGCCAGTTGAAAGATGGTTCCCAGAGGAGGAGGGAAGAATCTGACCAGGCTGACAGAGCAAAGAAGGCTCAGCCAGGGGAGTCCCAGTACCTTGGGACATGAGAATGGCCTTTCCCCTCCCTTCCCTGGTGCCATCTCCAGCATATGCCCCAACATGACTAGGTGTCTGGTATACATGACTCAGTCTGTCCTTTCACCTAAGAGCAAATGAGTGGCTTGAACCTGCCAAGCAAAGAGGAATGGGGACAACTGTCCACTCTCTGAGGAGCAAGTGCTGTTACTGTTCCCAGACAGTTGGGTCCCAGGAGACAAGTCAAAGGCTTTGCTTGTTGGGCCTGTTGCCAACCTCTATGGCATACCGTGCCCCTCACACACAAAGATTGTGGAGTGAGAGGACCTGGTCCCCAGCAACTCACTCAAGTCCCTGGAGCTTCCTCCCCTTGTAAAAGCAGTGGCTAGCTGACCAGAGCCCTCAGTGGCTGGAAGCAGATGTTTCCTTGGTCAGTGTTCACTATTACTTTCTTTAACAGACACCCGCAAAAGAATTGTATTCTCACAGGAGAGAATAGGAGGGGGCACAGGTGGAGTTGACTTTCGATTACACATACTGCAACTTCTTTTCAAGTTTCAGGCTGAGGCTAGAACATCAGTGGCCTAGGGGAAGGTCTCCCTACAGACTCCCACTCCTCACCCCACCAGAAGCACAGGCACTGGGACAGCGGAAGGTGCACTCTCCCCCGTCCTCTGGCCAGCATGCTGCTCCTAAGATGTCACCCGCTATCTACTCTGGTACATACACACATTCTGCTAGAAGAATCTCACGTGGCAGCATGCTTCCTGTCTTAAGCAGGACAAAGGACCAAGATGGCGGTGGGGTACAGAGCACCCAGGAACAGCACTGCATAATTCTCCCAGCATTCCATGTCAAGTTATGGGAAGACTGACTTAACAGAATGCTATGACACCTAATATGCAACACAGCCAATAATTCAAGACTGATCCATGAGTCACGCCTCCTAACCATGGACCTGCTCAAGTAAGTTTGATAACATGAAATGTTTACTGAAATGTAATTCTCTTCGATAAGGTTTTCAACAGGTTACCATGCAACAGAATGCCAACATTTCAAGGTTCTGTCAGTATTTGAAACCCTATTAAGCACTAGAAAATATGCATTGTGCCTCTTGTTTCCAAAATCCCAATCTTTTCATTAGTTTTTACCTTGAGTAACTTGAATTCTATTTTATCAAGTATAATTGTACAAAACTGTGACCTAAATGCACTGTTTTTTTAGACATATCTGTGATTGCAAGGTACAGAAATTCTGGAATATTAATATATCAATAAATTATTTTAAGATTCATGTAAGATTTTATCTGAAAAACAAATGTATTTTAGAGTCCTTCCTAGAGGAGTTAAGGTTTGACAGCTAAATTTTTCCATCTTTGGCCACTCTGGGGAAAGAGGCTTCCATATATTGTATGTTTATTAGGTTCTAGATATAAAACAATTTGTAGGTCCATCAGCACGATTCACTCTGATCAAGGAAGAATCATACCCCATGCACATCAATCTAATTTGTAAGTACCTAGTGCAGAAATCAAACTATATCTGATTAACAATTTGCCTTTCGAGCCATATAAAATTGCTAAATTTAAGAATCATAGAATGCAAGAACAATAAAAAAAAACAAAGATTTACATTTAAGAACTTTTTTCTTTTTCTCTCTTTTTTGTTTTTTTTTTTCTGAAAAAGAAAAAAAACTAATGCAGTATTTGGAAGTGGAGAGGAAAAAATCATAGACATGCCAAAACATATCAGGTGCCTAAGAGCAATAAATGTTAGGAATTTTCATGTTAAACATAGATTGTGATAACTATGTTCTACAAAAGCTTTCACAGAGGAAAGCTTTTCTGAAAAAAAAAAAGGGGGGGGTTGGGGTGGAGGAGTTATCGAGACAAATTTTATCCAGAAAGGACCAGGTTCTGGGACATGAAGCCTGAATTACCAGTAGTGGGATTAGATGGACCAGGCAACATGTTCACTGTCCTGGAGCTGATGGGCTCTTCCATACATTGTCTTGGGGAAGAAAGATGTAAGTTGTTTTGAAAGAATTTACAGTGCCTATAGATAAGAGAGGTGGGAAAAAGTGAAGTGGGGTCAGTTCTAGAATAGGTGCACAGTCTGTAAAGAAGAAGTATTTACTACTTTCCATTGGTGGTGGCCAATAGTCCTGAAAGTTCATGCTTATGCAGAATGTGGTGGCATCTGGTGTTTTCTACAGAAGTTGACTCAAAGCTCCAACATACATTCAGGAGCAGTCTATAGTTAGTTGGCCCATGATTCTTAACTGGTAAAATACTCTCTTCTCTTTCTCTCACTATCCAGCTTGCTTTAATTTAATTTAGGATATCTCAGAATATTTCTCCTGCTACCCAAATCTTTCAGGTACTATGCTATACTATTTAGGAGAAAAAAAAAAAATAAATAAAAAAAAATGTATATTTCAATATTCATTTTGCTATATATATTTCAATATGCATTTTGCAATATATGTATTTTATATATATATTGCAAAATGCATACTGAAAATACATCTTTTCATATCTGAAAAATAAATAATAACAACTTAAGATGCCCAGAAGTTCAGCAATCAAATCTCCCTTTCATGATGGGTTTGGAGCATTTCTCCATGTTATAACCATATTCCTACAATTCTCTTGTTTTTACAAAATCATAAAGGTAAATAACAAACTGGAATGAGCTGCATTACCAGAGGACCCTCAGAAACTTTACTTAACACCACTAGATTAAGGTTTTTTGAAAATGAATGGAGAGTTTCTAGGCTTACTATTTGCTGATAAGAAAAGAGGATTGTCATTTCATTTGCTCTATTTGCATTTTTCTTAACGTACACTTGAAATACCCACAGCTGAAAATGTGTTGCTTTCAAATTCAAATAAACAGATGAACTTTCTCTTCCTCATCCAATATTCATTCTATTCCTTTATTGACTCCTCTTTCTAAATAGCAGGTCACATTAATATCTTTTTCTTTACACAAAAGAAAGGCGTTCAAGTGTCAGAAATTTACTGCTGACCCATAACCTCAGTGAGCAGAAAACAGAGCCCTGGTAACTCTTAGGGGTTTTACACCTGCCTCTAATTTAATCACCTACTGTGACTGTTGCTCAACACCAAAATAACTCAAGTAGTCTTCATCTGCCAGGAAAAAAAAAAAAAAAAAATGAATTTTTAAAAAAGAAGCTTACTAAGAAATCTCAACTGCTCCGACACATCTCTAGGAAAAAAAAATAACTTAAAAACTATTTTTTCAAGTGATTAACATTGATTAATTCACAACTCACAGGATCATTTCCATAATTTTAGAATATATAATTAACTCCATGATTTGTCTGAACACTTCAGGCATAAAGAGTTTGGTTTTTCGAGGTTTTCTCCCTCTGAATTAATTTGCTATTTATACCCATACCTAATGTAGCTGAATCAAGGTGCTAAGGGTCTGAGTAATGCTGGGTATAGGGAGCCCAAAGAGTGCAGAGGTTAGAACAAAGGCTTTGGGGTCACAGATCTCAGTTCCAATGTTGACTCTACCAGCTACTATTTAGCCTATCAGTACATGAGTACTCCTGGTATAATTATTGTTATGATAATGTCTTTCAATGTTTTTATCATTGCCATTATATAAATTTCAAGGTCATGATAAATTCATAGAACATTTAGTATTTTATTTACTGTCACAAAAGGTTGACCATAGAGGCAGTGAGGGGTGAGATGGGAAAGGCAACTAAAGGGACTATTTCTCCAGAATGTCTTCTCACTACTTAAGAGCGTATGTCTGTTCATAGCAGTGATAAAAACTAATATATGCTTTGGGCTTCATATTTGACAAATCCTTCTATGTTCATATCTCTGTTTAAATTAGTATATAGCCAGGCAAATGCTGGGTAAACAAATAATCAGTAGAAGGTATAGGTGCTGGCAAACAAGAAGCAGAGGAGAAAGGCAGTAGCTGGAAAATTGCAACTTCAGCACAAACAAACTTCATGAATATTATAATAACCAGCAATAGTAAGTGGGTACTTAAAAATAATAAGATCTAACAGTAATTGACTGCCTAGTTGAGGCAGATCCAGGTTTCGTGAAGTTGAAAACTTACATGATTTGTGCGGCCGTGTACAAGAAAAAGAAATACAAGCTTAAGTGCAGAGCTTTAAAAGGTTGTCTGAAATGTAGGGGTCTTGAAGCCTTACTAGCTTCTTGATAAATTCACTTTTGGTGCTTACCATATGCCCAGCTCTGTCCTAAGTCAACAAAGATGCTATAGCAAATGATATGAACTCAGACAGCCTCAGTCCATATCAAGCTCTGCTCTACAAGATATATCAATTTAGGCAAGGTTCTTTCATTCTTTTATTTTCCTCTTTAAGCCTAATTTTCTTATTTCACAGTGATGCCCAGGTAACGCTGCTGTTGTGAGCCTGAAAATAGCATATATACATGCATCTGCATATAGAAAGTGCTAAGTAAATTTCATCTCAGCCTGTTATTATTTATTAATAGTTTTCATCGTTTTACTTACAAACAGGGGAAATTATGAAATTTGATCACCATTCATATAGAGAATAAGTAAAAGCAATGGCGTCCCAAATTTGTCTGTCTGCTCTGTACTCTACTCTCATCATGCTACAGTACTCTACTCTCTTCCAAACTCAGGGTGGAAGTGGAACTTCTGATAATATCTAAAATTTTGAAGAGGAATAGAAAGTATATAGGTATGTTAGCTCTCTTCCTTTGTTAATGTGTAAACAGTTTCAAAGAAGAACTAAACCCTACAGAAGATACTATAAATTTGAATTCTCAGTTAATTGAGCTAAGGCCAATTCCAAATCCTAAGAAAATACGTCCGTAGACATCCTTAGTGAAAACTAAGATACTGCATTGCCCTTAGAGTGTTTTCCTGATTTTCTATGTATTCATTCATTTCACTGCGGTCTAGAGTAATTCTTTTTCATCACTTTCCCATAAGGATGATCACTTTAATCCTAAATAAACTTGCTTAGAAAATAGGCATAAAAATATTTGTTAAACAGTAAAACTCTAAGATCTCTCCAGTTTAGGAGTGATGGAAAGAAAGTGTGAGAATGTATAGGACAGTTGTATAAATAAAAACACCTTACCCAGGACTAAACCAATACAGAATATTGCATTCCCAAGCTTCAACATTGTCAACGGATAAAGGAAAACACAGTATTTGCTTGTAAAATTTATGAGACTTATTAGAAGGGAAAGACTGAGATTCATAAAATATGGAGGGTTTCACAAAGCTGGTGAAACTTGTACCAGACAGCCTGATGCTTACCTTGAAATACATAGGTTAAAACTGTTGAAACCCACATATTTTATGTGACTTGTTTCTCTACACAAACTAACCTTATCTCTGGGATGAAGTAACAGTTTTGGATACATAACTGCCAACACAAGATTGCTGGAATATTGGACAATAAAAGAATCACCAGTAAATCTAAAGAAAACCCAGTATAAGCCTGTTTCCATCTGACTGGAGGAGGTTCCCTAGCAAAGCAGACAATAGTATGGACCATCTAAGTTCAAATCTGGGCCATATACACCTCAGTACCCTTTTCCCACATGCTAGGTATGTGAATTAATGGAGTTGTTTGATGTCTCTCTGTACCTTGGTATTCTAAAATGGAGTTTATAATAAATCAACATCATTGGGTTGTTCTGAGGATTAAATCAGTTAATTCATGCAAAGTTCTTAGAGTAGTATCTGGCACGTAGGGTGAGCACTCAATACCTATCAGCTATAGTGTCTATATTGCTATTTTAAATGCATTCGTTTCTTCCATTCACTACCCTAAAATAAAGAAATGAAAAAGAGTTATATGATCAATACTCCAGGTATTTACCTGGGATGGCTCTCTGCTTATCTTTATTCTGCAGCTCCTGACTAATCTTCTTTCCTGGTTTTCAGGGCCTGTTTCCCACTTCCATCTTCTTTGACAGCACATTTACCTTCAGATCCTGGCTTCCAAAACTCTAGTGGTAAACTTTAATCTAATCCTGTTTATTCTCTGAAGTTTCATATGGAATTCTGATATCACAAACCACAAGGTGATGTCCAAGGTGTTCTAACTCTTAACAAGTCTCTGTCCATCAACTGTTCACCAACCCTAACCAGAAGAATTTGAGCATTTTTTCTATTTAAAAAAAAGTGGGGGGAATCTAAGGACTAGAAAGTCCTCTTATTGCAAAAGCTCTATTTAAGGGTATCTCAGGAAAAGCGAAAAAAATTTCCTTCCTGAATACAGACTATATTAGGGGAGAGGAAAATCTCCTTAGGTACACAGTTCAAAATATTTTGAGCTCTGCAATTATGAATAATGGCCCCTCTTGAACATATTACCTTCTAACAAGAATATGAAACATACTTTAAAGTGCATAAAGGATTAGTATGAAAAATATGCCCAAAGAAAAAAATAAACTTGGAGAACTTACCATTCTTGGTTTATAGATTTACTATAAAGCTAATCAAGACAATTTTCTGTTAGCAAAAAGATAGATGTATTGAACAAATGAACAGAATAGAGAGTACAGAAATAGATCAACACATATATGGTCAATTATATTATAGCAAACATGTCAAGGAAATTCAATTCAATGGGGGTAAAGAATGTCTTTTGAACAAATGTTGTTTGATCAACTGGATGTCCGTATAGAAAAATAAAATAAAAGAACTTCAATTCAATATCAAATAAAATTTAGAACTAAAAAAAAAAAACTAGGAGAAAAGCATTGTAACCTTGGAATAGGACAAGGTCATATATATATATATATATATATATATATATATATATATATATATATACATATACACATATATATATGTTTTATCAAAATTAAAACTTTGGCTCTTCAAAAGACACCATTATAAAGATAACAATAATATACACTACCAAAAATATTCACAATGTATATGTCTCACAAATGAATTATGGGCAAAATATATAAAAAACTCTTATAACTCAATAATTTAAAAAATTAAATAAGGGCAAAAGATTTGAGAATAGAATTTACAACAGAAGATATACAATAAGCCTATAAAAATTATCTTCAAGAGTATTAGTTACAGAATTCAAATTAAAACCATAGTGAAATATCACTAAGTTCACATTAGAATGGCCAAGAGTAAAAGAACTAACCATACCAAGTGTTGGCAAGAATATAAAGCAACGGAAACTCATGAACTTCTGATCAGAATATAAAATGGCACAGGAGCTTTGGAAAACAGTTTGTTGGTTTCTTGAAAAGCTAAAAAAATAAAAACCTGCTCTATAAGTTCATACAAAGACTTATGCGTCAATGTTCATAGCAGCTTTATTTGAAATAATCTAAAACTAGAAAAAACCCAAAAGACCATCAGTAAGTAAGTGAATTAACAAATTGTCATATATCTATTTAATGGAATACTACCCAGAAATAAAAAAGAACTATTGATACATGCAACAATATGGATGAATCTCAGCATCATTATGCTGAGTAACATAAGGTAGACAAAAAAGAATATATATTGCCTGATTAAATTTACATAAGAGACAAAAAATGTAAACTATTGATAGTAACAGAAATCAGATCAGTGGTTGTCTGGGGATTGGGAGTACAGGAAAGTTTGATGGAGTGACAAAAAGGTTCATTTATTAATTGTGGTCATGAATTCATGCGTGCATATATTTGTGAAAACTAATCATATGATACACTTAAAATATGTGCAGTTTATTGCATGATAATTCTACCATATAATTCATATTATATGGTAATTATTTGTTAATTCTACAATTTCTATCTGATAAATTAGTAAAAAAAAATTAAAAAGGGCGTTAAGAAAAGTCAGCCCATGTTTTACTATCTTTTTGTAATAATGAATTAGAAATTAAGACTAAAACTACTAAGATTTGTATACAAAGCAGAAAGCCTAACAGTGCTTTTTCCCTTGCTTCTCCAACACATAAAGAAAAGGTCTTTTAAAGAGGCGGCTTAGAGGCTAGAAGGTTGGAGCAGAATTGAGACAGTGATATGGTTTAAGGTAGGTCATTTTCTGAAGAGAAGGCTGGGACAAGTTTGTTGTGGGAAGACCTGGAAAAGAAATGGGCCAGAATCCAGAAGAGATTTGATTAAAGAGGACAGGAATAAATGTAGAATTTTCATAGTTTGGCTCTATCCCTGAAATTCATCCTAAATTCAGTCTGTGGCCCAAACAGTATCAGAGCTCATAGATCAGGAGAAGAAACCTATGAAGAGTCAATATGCAAGTGCCTAGAAGCTGTGTGCACCCAGATAACCCGCTTAAGCTCTAAAACACAGGAACAACTGGTCATACCAGGTTGCCCATCTCATGGGTGCAACCATCACAACTACCTAAGTCCTGAAACTTCACTCAGTTAGAGTGTGAAAGGAGATCACCTCTTAATTGGTTCTTTGGGTCCAAGATGCCAAATCATTGATCTACTTCCAGACATCATCTTCCAATCACATCCCACACTGCTTAGAAATGCTTTAGGAATCAGTGGAGACATATCAGGGTGTTGGCAGAGACAGTTTGAAAACCTACATATGAGGACAAAACTGAGACATGCTAAAGTATTCCAAACTTGGAACAGAGGAGTCATACATAGAATGAATAATTAAAACAAATTATATATAATGTATATAGTTTTTCAATCTGCAGTGTTACTTTGGCGATTTCAAACTGCATTTTTTAAAATAAAATACTGATTAAGGTAAACACCTAGATCAGTTGGACTTACCTAAATAGCCTACTGAAATCAAGAATCTGGTAGTCCAACTGGTCCAACCAGATAAGCAGCACACTTGACAGATTCCTGTCTGAAGCAGACTTACTGCTGTCTAGTTCTGGTCCAGCTTCACATTTCACTGCTGAACAGTTATTCTATCTCTTCAGCTACAGAACTCATTCTTTTGGGTTAAAGTTATTGTCTAAATCTGTGGAAGATTGCATTTTTCAGTAGGTTTAAACTAGGTTTATCAGTTTATTATTATTTCATGGTTCTAACTTTCCAGTGAAAACACTGATACACACATATATACTCAGAAGAAAAGCTGCCCAATCAAAAAAAAAAATTCCATAGAACAATATTATGGGATTAAATATAGAAAAAAAATCAGTCATGTGGAAAGAAAACATACACATCAGAGTAGAAGAAAAGATAGATTTAAAAATAGAACTCCTGAGTAATGAATCTTGAAGAAAATAGAACATGTATTTCTTCTGTGGTTTTTCCTCTTCGGAACAATGATTTAATACTTTTATATCATTTTATGTTACTGTGATTTTGTTTTGAAAGAATCATTCAAGTTTCTTATTACAAAGGTTAATATAAATAGAAAAACAAAACAAAAAATAACCCTATTTTCATAGATGTTTTTATATCAAAGTTCTATTGGCTTCAAAGCATTACTGAGGTATTATTTTTACATCAGTTAAGTACAGTGTCATTTAAGTATGATATCTGAAACTGGACAAAAGTGCGTTGGACTATTATAATTTACTAATAATATAACACATTGTTTTAAAAAGTGCATGAGGATTTAGGTGTATACCAAAGTGGTCATTTTAACTCTGGAGTTCATTGTCTGTATGACCCTGGGAAAGTTCATAATTTTTTTGAATCCCATTCATAACACCAGGATAATACTACTTACATTATGAGATTTATTATAACATTTCAATGGGATAATGACATAGATAAAGTACACCCTCTGACACCCAGAATTCATATTTATGTTTTTAGAATATTTGCTGAAGACTGTTCATGCTAGAGAATTAGAATAAATTCATTGTTGGAGACATTAGGATGGTGAGCATGTATTGTTACCTATATGACCCAGAGGTCAATGAGCATTTGGCTTATTTTCTCTTGCCTCAGAGATTCAAAGGCCATGTTGCTATTATCTTTATCATTAGAGAGGATGCCTGAAACAACAACCATTCTTCCACTGTTGCTAAAAGTGCACCTGATGAGAAGGCATATCAGCACATGTTGGTACAGTGCACATGTCAGTAAAGTGGAGTTGGCTGCATGAAACTGAATGCCAGCTATACCATGTGTTAATACTGTGAGCTTGAGTAAGTTTCTCCATCTCAGTGCCTCAGTTTCTCATCTTTAAAAGACATCACAGTATTGTTTGGGGTTAAATTAGTTAATACATATTAGTTAACATACATAAAGCAAGAAGAACCATCCCAGGCACAAAGCAAGCTCTCAAAATATAATTGCCATTATTATTTCTCTTGTACTTTTCTTAGCCTCAAGCCAACAATTAGCTTTCACTTGAAAATGGAATGTAATATCCTATTTCCATTCTTAGTATTAAAAATGTTGATGTAGACAGGAGATGCTAAGTGTGCAACTGTTCTGTCCTCAAGCTTCGTAATTCATTCATTGTGAAAGAGGAGAGGCAAAACAGACTTTCAAAAAGAAAACACGCTGATGAACACAAATGGTTTTCTTTGCTTTGATAGCATAAAAAAATATTTTTTATTTGCTTGCTTTTTTAGTTTTGAATTCTGTACCATCATGTCCAACAATAAAGTTAAGAAAAAAGGCCATGGAACCATTTAGAGAGGAATTGAAAAGTGAGGAGGAGAGAAGGAAAACCTGCTTCTCTGTATTTATAACAAAACAATATTTTTGAAAAGAAAGTGAGGAAAGAGTGAGGTAAATAGTCATGATTCTTTTCTCACACATTCTATTTTCTGTCTGTCAGTATGTCTTGTCAACTCTCCCTCCAAATATATTCCAAATATGCAGCTTCTCACTATCTTTGCTAATGTTTCTCTGGTCCAAACCTTCATTATGTCTCCCTGGATTTCAGTAGCACCACTTACCTCATCTTCCTGCCTATTCTTGCCCCCAGTGTATATCTACCACAAAGCAGCCTGAATGATCTTTCTTAAGTGTAAGTCATATAATTTCAGTACCCTTTTTAAAACTACAGTGGCTACCAGTTACTTTTAAATAAAAATCTGAACTCTGTGTCATGGGCTGTAAGGTCTTCTGTCATCTTCCCATTGCCATTTTTCTGGACTCTGGTCCGTCTACCCTCTCCCTTATCCACTTTTCTCCAGGCACTGGCCTCCTCCCTCTTCTTTGGAACACATCATGCTGTTTCCTGGATTAGGGCTTTGCATTTGCTATTCTTTCTGCTTGGAATTCCCGCCCCCAAATCTCCACATGGCTGCCGCTTTCTCATTATTCAGGTCTTAGTTGAAATGCACTTAGTAGGAAAGTCTTTTTGTAACTATCCTAGACACAGAGTCATTCTCTACTATTATTTATCCTCTTCATAACACTTTTCAATACCCAAATTCATCTTATTTATGTTCAGTTTCTCCTTCTGCCCCCTTCAATTAGTTAAGCAGCTTAGAAAAATGGCTCGGTCTGTTTTATCTCTGTAACCCCAACACCTAGAACCAACAGGCATTTGTAGCCTGACTGGCCTCTCCCCAGGTGCCAGGAGCCCAGGACTTACGGCAGCTCACAACTGATGCTATCACACCATAGAAGCTCAGGCTCTTTCCGGCCTCTACCAATTCTTCTACCCTTCCACATACTTGTTTAAATAATTACTTTAAAAATATGTGCTGTGTCACTTGTAACAAGAGGAATAAAAATATTGTATGTGCTCTTAAGTTATACAAAAGTCTGTAACACAAACCAAATGGGTCTCAATGATTCCACGTCCCTGGCCTAACTAGTTACCTCTATTCTTTATTAAATGCTTTTGTCAGAGGCAAGAAATTACGCATAGAAAAAATGTACATAAGTTAAACTGATTTTCAGAGATCACAAGAGAATGTTTATATGATGCTACATTTTTTTCTAAAATACTTTTATTGCCTTCTTGTCAATAAACACCATATCTGTTATGTCTACCTAGGCAAAGCTAAGCAGAAAATCTAAATATTTGTCTAGTTACTATCGATAATATTTCTCTTAAAATCTCATAAAACAATTACCAAACATTTGTATATTTGCACACACACACACACACACACACACAGACACACACACATAACATATTTGGTAATTTTAAGAGAAAGGAAAATCTATATATTCAAACTATTCAAATTGATTACATTAGCTTTCACTTAAAATGACATTATATAGTGGTACATAACTAGTGACTTTATTACTCAGCCACTTCTCTTAAGTAAACCCTATTCAAAGACAAAATAGTATCAGTCCTGTTTTATAAAAATATTTGTAATTACTTGACTTTTCTAAGCAGTCTTTCTAACCCATTAAGGTGCAATAGTTATTTGTATCCCTTATTTAGAATTTATGAATCTGAATCTCTGACAAATCAACCTATTAATTGTATAAATTACTAATACACTTCAGGCTCTCATTACTACAAAATCCCTCCACTGTACAGCCCGGAAATACCAAACCCACTGCTTTGAAGTTAAAGAATGTAGTTAATTATTTTCAGTGAAAGTAAGACAAGTTTGGATGTCATCTAAGTGTTAAAAGTAAAACTTAAGAATTGACTGTGTATAAAAATAATTTAAATTGTGTGGGAAAATACACTGTTAGAAAACAATAACAGATAACAGAGGACCAATGGAAGGAAATTGATTTGGAGGAAAGCAGCTGTATCTTCCATCTGCACTCTCACAAGAGAAAATGCTAAACATTACATCGCAGATTTTTTTTTTTTAACCTCTCAATTGTGAACACAAGAAAAGCAAATCCTGCTTCTGTAGTTGGCTCATAAGAATCATTCTTCTTGATTTTTTTTTTTTTTAATTTATTGGGGTGACAATTGTTACATAGATTTCCGGTGTACAATTCTGTATTACATCATCTATAAATCCCATTGTGTGTTCATCACCCAGAGTCAGTTCTCCTTCCATCACCATATATTCGATCCCCCTTACCCTCATCTCCCACCCCCCACCCCCCGCCCCCCTTACCCTCTGGCAACCACTAAACTGTTGTCTGTGTCTATGAGTTTCTGTTTCTCATTTGTTTGTCTTGTTCTTTTGTTGTTTTTAATGAGAGGATTTTAGGAAGGAAGGACCAGACATTTCAAACGATCTCGTACACTGAAGCAAGGATCGTAGGGGGCAGAAAGGGTCTTCTGTAAGTACACAGTGACATTAGCAATGGAGAGCAGAGAGGTCTTCGATAGTAGTCATGATCCCAGAATATTACACACAATTATGAGAATGAAGCACTATAGGATGGATATTCTAATAACTGTATGAAGAAACACAAAATGGCATATAATATGCTTTGAGAACAATAGTATTTGTTAAGCAAATATCATCTAATAGGCTGTGAATTGAATTGTAGATTTTATTGGAATTAAAAGTAAATGAATAAAGTTAGTAGATAGATTGGATTACTTAGATTTTTTTTTTTTCTTGTGCCAGGGATTACATCATATGCTGGGTGGTGAAATAGTACATGAAACGAGGATTCTCAGTTCTGGTTAGTGGACAAAATTGATAGAACAGAATATTATGCCCTTGGTCAAAGTGAAGTAGAAGGAAAGGTGTTTTAAAAAGTGATGACACAAGTGTGATGGAAATGAAACAACAAAGTGATGTAATGCTAAACAATTTCTCTCAACTAACCAGAATTGTGCTAAGTCACAAAGAAATTCTGGTAGAAAATGAGGTTGCTTATTACAAATATTTTTAGTCAGATGTGTCAGTGGAGATTTCAAGCTGTCAATAAAGAGTTGGAAATGAACATACATGGGAAAAAATTACTAAGCAAATATTTTTAATAAATATTTTGGATTACTTTGCATATAAAGCATTATATAACTACCCTATGTGGGCATAATGTAGAATGGAAGCTGATTTTGCACACCTCTTTTAATCATCACAAGCATTCTATAATTTAAGTATTAAACCCATGTCACAGAAAAAACAGAGACAGAGTTAAATGAAGAGTACGTCCCTAAATCACACAATAAGTAATAGAACCTAGAGTTAAAATCAGGTCTTCTTATTCCAGTTTGCATCTCCTTCCTTTATGCTACAGCTGATTGTGGACAAACTATGAAGAGAAAGAAGAAAGGAAGGTCAAGGAAAAAACATGGACAAATTCATGACTCAGAATTAAGTTAGCATGAAATTTCAGTCAGCATAATTTTGAGAATTTATCCAGCAAAGTCCGGCAACCTGGGAATAAAATTTGAAAAACAGATGGTGGAGTGATTCACTTTTGAAGATTTCTAAGTTGACACAGTGCAAGGCTAAATATACAATATTTTTTTTAAGGTGATAACGGAAAGTCACTGGAAAGTTGAGATGTGTTTGCAAAGAAGAAAATGAAGCCAGAAGGTGACTGATAGACTAAGAGGTTGAAAAAGCCTTGACTTTCTCCCTCTCATTATCAAAGCTCAAAATACAGATTTTCGTTTTCTCAGCCTCCATTGATTCCAGAACACAGGTGTAATGGAGATTTCTGAAACTGGTTCTGCAAGATATAGGGCAATTCTGTAAGCTTCCTCTTATCCTCTCAATAGATTTTACTTCATCTTAATCAAAGGTTTGCAGTTTTGTTTATTTTTTCCTATTGACTAATACGATATTTGATCATTTTTCTGCCCTCCCTGTTATCCTAATTCCTTAAAATTACAGAAAGTACGTAAAACCAGTGAAGGATGTGATCAACATCAAAGAAATTGGGAGAAACTCTTAGAAGATAGGAAATAGATAGCATTGGATTGACAGGAGTAAAATAACTCACAAGCTTAAAACATTTTCCCAATCCCAATCAGACCTTTTTTTTTTTTTCAGTAATCATGGAAAAGTGCTTACTGTGAGCACTTATTACCCAATTGAAATGATTTCTTTTAGGGATGACGATGATTTTGATTTTTATCCAATTGGAAGCTTATCATGAAGCATGATTGCCTATCTTAATAAATTATATACAATCAGAAAATATACGTGAATTAGGTAAATTCTGTTGAAGTATGTTTATGAGATGCTAGGTTTAGAAGACATTGAATTCAAAATTGACACAGGCATATTCTCAGGGACAATGTCTAAAGCAAACAAACAAAAAGACCAACAACAGTAACATCTGTCCACGAATGTTCCTATGAACTTCTCCTGTCTTTGATTTCTAGTTGACTTTTATTGGTTTTAAACTCAGATTTTTATCTTGGAATTTGATTTTCACATTCATCTTATAGATATGACAACTTTTCTTTGCCAATCTGGTAACTAACTTCAGTTTATCAGTTATATTTTGTTGAGCTATATTTTATTAAGGCTCGCCTTAGCTCTCAATCCTGACCTGGCCAGTTCTTTTTGTTTTTCTCAAAATTTTATTATTAAAAATATCAAATATACAGTAACATTCTATCACTGAAATTCTGCAATTAATATTTAACCACCATACTGGATTTGCCACATACATGTCATGCTATGCATCCAATAATCTATCTCTTTTTTGATGCATTCCAAAGTTAGTTGCAGACATGGCGCTTTACCATCCATATCATTAACTGGAGTATAATAATTCTTTATTGTTGTTTTTAATTCTTTTTTTAAAGGATATTTTTTTTCCATTTTTTAACTATAGTCAACATACAATATTATGTTAGTTTTGACATAGTGATGAGACATTTATATAACTTATGAAGTGATCACTCAGTGAATCCAGTACCCCTTTGACATCATACATAGCCATTACAATATTATTGACAATATCCTTTATGCTATACTTTATATGCCCATGACTATTTTGTGACTAATTTGTACGTCTTAATCCCAATCCCTTCCCCTTTTTCACCCATCCCCCAACTCCCTCTCATTTGGCAACCATCAAAATCTCTGCATCTATGAGTTCATTTCAATTTCGTTGGTTTGTTTATTTTGTTCTTAGATTCCACATATAAGTGAAATTATATGGCATTTGTCTTTCTCTGTACTCAGCACAATACCCTCTATGTCTATCCATGTTCTTGCAGATGGCAAGATTTCATTCTTTTTTATGGCTGAGTAATATTTCATTTACATATTACCACCTCTTCTTTATCCATTCATCCATTGATAGACACTGATGTTGCCTCCATATCTTGGCTACTTTAAATAATGCTGCAATGAATATATGAATGCGCATGTGCCTTCAAAGTAGTATTTTGGGTTTCTTTGGATGAATAACTGGAATTGATTACTGCGCCCTCCTTTGTCTCTTGTTATAGCCTTTGTTTTAAAGTCCGTTTTGTCTGGTGTAACTATTGCTACACCAGATTTTTTTTTCCATTTCTATTTTCATGAAATATCTTTTTCCATCAGTTTACTTCCAGTCTGCAATATCCCATGAGAGCTCCCTTGTAGGTAACGAAATGTCTTTCAATTGCTGCTTTTAAGATTCTCCCTTGGTCTTTAACCTTTGTCTTTTTAATCATGATGTGTCTTGGTGTTGGCCTCTTTGGGTTCATCTTGTTTGGAAATCTCTGTACTTCCTGGACTTGTATGTCTATTTCCTTTGCCAAGTTAGGGAGGTTTTCATCATTATTTTTTCAGATGAGATTTAATTCCTACCTCTCTCTTTTCTTCTTCTGGTATCCCTACAAATTATACGAGTGTATAGGTACGATTGATGTCCCATAGACCTTTTAAAATATCCTCATTTCTGGTGTTCTTGTTTGTTTTTTTTCTTTTTTCTTTTTCCTATTCTGATTGGGTGTTTTCTGATACATTATCTTTCAAATTGCTGATTTGAATCTCTGCTTCATCCAATCTGTTGATTTCCATTGATGTATTCTTCATTTTAGTTATTATATTTTTTATTTCTGATTGGTCCTTTTTTATGTTTCCTATCTTCATTTTTATGTTTCCTATCTCTTTGTTGAAGTTCTCCCTGAGATCATTGAGCATCCTTTTAACCAGTATCTTGAACTCTGCATCTGATACATTGCTTGTCTCCATTTTGTTTAGTTCTTTTTCTGAAGTTTTTTTCTGGTCTTTCATTTGGGACGTGTTTCTTTGTCTTTCCATTTTGACTATCTCCCTGTGTTTGTTTCTATGTATTAGGTAGGGTTGCTATATCTCCCGGTCTTAGTAGAGTGCCTTTGTGTAGTAATTGTGCTGTGGGGCCCAGTGGTGCAGTATGCCTGTTCACCTGAGCCAGGTTGTTTTTGCTCACCTGTTGTTGTTGAGACTTGGTTCAACATGTCAAGGGAAGGGATTGATCCTCAGGCTGATTGATGTGAGGATTGACCATGACTACAGTGGAGAAGCCTTTGTGCACGAGCTGACCCTACAGAGCAAGGTTTGCTTTACAAAGGATCTGGTGCCTGCCCAGTCTGCCATTTAGGTTCGTCACCTGTGGAGGTAGCCTGGTGGTGCTCCAGCACAGTCTGAAAATGGCTACCAGGTATACCTGCCGTGGGGCCTCCTGGGAGGGGTCCCGCTGGAGGCCAACTTTGTCCTCCACCTGCACCCTTCTGCAGCTACCTGGCATGAGCCACAAAGTGATCTGTGGATGTCTTCCACCTGCACTGGCTTTGGAGGTGCCTGGGAGAGGCTTAACTGCAAACTGAGGTTGGCTGCTGCTAGTGCTGAGCTTGGGTCTGCTTAACAAGAAGCACAGGACACACCAAGTCCAAATGCTGCTTGTTTGAGGTTTGTGGACCTTTTGAGAGATTTTAGGAACATTTGCAGCATGAGTCAAGACAGGCTGTTTGGATGGAAAAGCCACTGGAAGCAATTTGGGTGGGCCTGTAATTTGTGGGGTGTGGTCTCAGGTATATACCAGGGTGGGGCAAATGGTGTTAGCCAGAATGAGGAAAACTCAGATATGGCAACCACCAGGGTCTGCATACCAGGAGGTGGGTTCAACAAAGAAATAATGGCTTCTGTCAGCATGTTTGTCTGGGAGAAAGCTGCTCTTCCAGCACTTGCCCTGAGATCAGAAAATTCAGATCCTCCCCATACGTTTCTGGCACCTTTGAAGCTGCTGCCACAGTGCTGGAGCTCAGAGTGAGTATGTCTGCCAGCGAGTAAGTCCATGTGTGAGCCCTTTAAGGGGAACATCTGGGAGTGCAGCCTCCCTCTGTCTCACTCAGCCACAATCTCTGCTATTTTTCGTAGCCAAAAGTCATGGAGATATCTCTCCCTGACACTGGAATGCTAGACTAGGAAGCCTGGTGTGGGGCTAGTTCCCCTTGCTCCTCAGAGTGGGGAGCGGGTGGGGAGGACCTCTGTAGCCAAGATGTCCTTCCCAATTTTTAACTGCCACACATGGGTGTGACACCAGCCTTTTCCACTTCCCCACTCCTCCTACAGCGTTTCCCCAAAAATAAGATCTAACCAGAAAATAAGCCCTGGCATGATTTTTCAGGGTGACATCCCCAGAACATAAGCCCTGATGTATCTTGTGGAGCAAAAATTTATATAAGACCCAGTGTTATTTTCAGGTACCAGTCTTGGTGTAACTTCTTCTGTATATCTTTAGTTATAGAACTTCGGTTTAGCTAGACTTCAGATGATTTTCAATGATGGCTATTCTGTACTTTAGTTGTAATTTTGACATGGTCATGAGAGGACGAAAGCATGGCATTTACCATCTAGACTGTAAAGTCTTTATTTGATTTTTTAGAGGTAAAATTCATATACAAAGAAATGTTCAGATCATAAGTATTCCATTCCCGTAAAATTTTGACAAATGCTTTGACCTGTGTAACCAAACCCCTATGGATATATTTCTTTCATTGTAAAGCTTCTAATAGCTAACAAGTCATAGTTCCAAGAGACATTGACATGTGACTGAATTTAGCCAGTGCAAGAAAAACCTTACTGAGAGACAAACTTGTTTTAAAAGCAGTCATCTTGTGGCATCTTATAACTAGGCTAATAAATAATGCTATGTAACATTGTCATTTGCCCTTCAACATGGAAGTCAACCTTCTTACCCTCAACTCTGAGCTCAAAACTGACAGAGGAAAATTTCACTCATCTATATCCCTAACACTTAAGAGGAGATGAATAGACATTTTACACTTTAATAAATAAATAGAAGTTACATATTAATCTACACTAGAAACGTGTCCAAACTGATAATAGATAATATATACAAGTATTCTTTGTTTCCAAATAGATTTAGTTCCTGAGATTAGATACGAAGAGTGAATATATATGATGTATGAGTATGTAGCATATATTTTTATTCATATATTATATATGAATATATATAGGAATTCATACATATATATGAATTTTAAAATTTTGTATGCACTTTAATTTCTGAATAGAGATTCTGCCTGCCCAAATACTTATTATTATTACTATTATTATTATTATTATTTCCTAATTTGACCTGTATTAAAAATCAGAAAATCAATGTCTTATCCAGATGAGGATATCTGTAACATGCTAGCTTTGCATGGTTTGCCAGTTTAATAATCACAGGTAAGACAATCTTATGAGGGATTGATTCTATATTCTCTCACTGCAGGACAGCAGGGTTGCTATAGGGGAAAATAAATTCAAATTTTTATAGACTGTATTTTATTTTACAGAAAGGATCAAATGATAACAAAAAGCACCAGAATTTTGGTATGTTTGGGAGCTCTCATGAGGTCTGCTTCCTTCACCCCAGCAAAGACTCCTCTTAGCATGTCCTTAGCAAAGGTATCACTGGGGATAACACCCCATGTGTGTCACTTCTGGATTTTATCACTTGTTGAGAGCTCATGAACTAACACCACTATTTCATGTTTTCAGAATCATTTATATTGCAAATACTTGGCTCCAAAAGTGTTTTACCTCTTCACTATATCACATTCTCAGTGTTGCACAGCTTCACACCTTTGCAATGATCATAGCATTGTGCCCTATCCTCAGATGACCCATCACTGATTATTCTGTTGGCAGTAACTCTCTTCAGTCTTCCAAGTGTTCAGAAACATAAAACAAGGTCATGTCAAGAGAGTGAAACAAGAGTGAAAGTAGATCTGACACTATACAAATTAATAATAAGAAAACAAAAACAAAAACAGAGTTTTCCAAGAAAGAGACAAACCAGGCTGTCAAGTCTTAAATTGACCAAATCTAACTTAGATCAAATTAACAAAGCTAGTAAGGCTGGGAGATTGTGTTTCGCAGCAAGCCTATGGAAACAGACTACTACAAAGCCTTTTTGCAACCTGATTCTGATATACTAGAGTCTGTTTAGTTGCCTATATTAGTCTGCTTTGGGTCTTTCCTTCCGCCTGCTGTGACACTTACAAGATCACTAATCCATCACTTACCTTCCTTACCTTCCTGGCCTCCTGCACATCCTGAATTCTAAGAACTGCATGTGCTTTTGTATTGATTGATTTACATGCTCTGATATTCCAGGTAACTTCTTTTTATTATGCTCCTTTAGTTTTGGCATTTTAAGAGTTACCAGCCTAGAGCGTTTTGCAGCACTATTAGATAGCCAGAATTGAAGTGAACCATAACAGATTTCTTTATCTATTCATTTATTCAAATATTTATTAAGCATCTATCATATGCCATGCCATAAATTAAAATCTGGGGCAGGACACTGAATACAGTGTGAGTTATATTCAGTCATAATATGAGAGGATTAATATATATACACTATACACACACACATACACACTCACACACACACACACACACACACACACACACACACACAAGAAATAATTACAACACTGTGTGATCGGTGCCAAAATAGAGATCTGTATTAGGTGTATAGATATAAATGTCTTTTACTTAGATAGGAGTGGAAAGTGGTCAAGAAAGCCTACAGAGGAGACATATAAATTGTCTTTAAGGACGAGAAGTCTGCTACTGCTGAAAATTTTGTGTAAGGTGCAAAGGGCATTCCAGGCAGATGAAGCGGCAAGCACAAAGATATATGGTATAAAACATTAGGGTGGATTAACAGTACCTTAAATAGTTTAGAATGGCAAGATGAATGCTACTGCGCGCATTGGTGAGAGATGATGTTGGAAAATTATAATAGTAACAAATATTAATGTGATAACTTGTTCTATAAATATTACATGTTGTAACTCTTTATAACAACTCTGTGAAGTAAGCATACTGTCTTTATCATTGCTCCCATTTTATAGATGTAATAACAGAAAGAGAAAAACTAAGTAAAATGATCAAGGTTGTATGTCTAATAAATTATAGAGTCAGGATTGACATGCAGGCAGTCTGTATTTTTTACTCCGGATTTTATTTCCAAATTCAGTTTTGAGGTAAAATGTACATATTATAAAGTTCATGCTTTTTACAAAGGTATGTGACAATCTGGGGATTTTGATGATTCAATTCATCCATATCATGGCATATATCCAAGTACCATTCTTTCTTTTTTTTTTTTTTTTTTTGCTTTCCTTATATGAGTTCATAATAAGTTTATCAATTACTAGTTGGAAGATATTTTAGTGGTTTTAGTTTTTGATGATTATGAATAATATTATGTTGCAGTCCCTGTTTGATAGTTCCAAAATCTGGGCCATCTCTGAGTCTGGTTCTTTTGATTGCTATATCTTTCTACAATAGCAATATTTTTTCCCTTGCTTTTTTATGTGTTTCATAATTATTTATTACACACTGGAGATCATATGTAAGCAGTAAAAGATCAAGTAAATAATATTTATACCTGGAGATGGAACTCTTTTTCTTTCAGGTGATAATGTAGGATATTGAGTCAATCCAGTAAGGAGTTAGCCAAATTTGGATTTTTTTCAGGCTTTGATCATTGTCAGTGTATGACAAGCTTCCTTTGTCTGTAGCAGTGCCTCGTGCTTAGGGTGGAGGCTAGAGTACCACGGGGGTTTTTGTTCTACCCTCCTTTTCAGCACTGTCTATACCACAAAAGGAGCTCTGCTCTTTCTTGCTCTCCCTCTTTCCCACTCTATCCATGTTCACTTACTAACCAAGGGGCAGAGTTCTGTCGTTTGTGATTTGGTACTTTTTAAGCCTCTTTTTAAGTTGGGGACAGAAGCTTCAATCTTAAGCAGGTACTGTGCACCTGGACCTCAGGGGAGGGCATTCTCAAGATTTATGCTCCTTCTTCCCATGATTGCTAAATTCTATCTTGTATTTGTGGCAGAATTTATGAGAGAATGTATTCTTCCACTTTCCTGGTAGTATCAGGATAGGATGCTTGTTCTAGGACTCTTTTGTGTTGCTCTCTCTGGGGTAGAGGGTTTTTTCCTTTTGTCTTTTGTGCAGCATTCATGTATCTTTACCTGTATCCTGAAGATGACAGGGTTTGCTCTCCCTCCCCTAGCGTCTTTAGGCTTTTGCTCCATATGTGAGACAGATCAGGAAAGTGAGTGGGGTTCCATACTTGTCTCTCACTGGTGGCTGATCTCCTCTTCCATGTCTGAACCACCATTGGGGGCTCTTTCTGCTCTCCCGTATTATCTCTCAATCTTTCTCATTAGCAAAGAGTGAAGGTCCATGGAAAAGAGACTGTGTGTGTGCAAATTCCTCTTGGATCTAGGGCTCCCAGAGATTCAATATTGTCATGCTAGTCCACTCTTGACTTCAGAAATTCATTGATTTTTCTTTTTTCAATTCCTTTTCTTTGTATTCACTTGTGTGGTGGATAATGCTTCTTTCTCCTGTGCTATTACCCAGGTGAGAAAATCCTTGTGTTCCATCTCTCCTGGGAAAGGTCTGCCTCTCTTTGGAATTCAGGCTATTTTATTGCCTTGAAACGTCCACAATCTGATGGATTCAATAAAAGCTCTGCCTTTGTAGTTAATCTAATTTTCTCTCATTGTTGGGAAGGGGCAATTCTCATTCCATCTTTTCACAACCTAGGCAGAAACCAGCTGTGCTTTTAACCATTATACCAACTTTTCCTTCCAACGTATCCATCCAAATTAGATAATTTAGGGCTTACGTTTATATATTACACTAAAATTTTATCCTCAAAAACAGATAAGAGACACAAGAAGATTTTAAACAAGGGAATAACATAATCAGAATTGGGATTTAGAAAAATAACTTCAACAGCAGTGCTAAAAGCACGTTACCATGTTTCCTTGAAAATAAGACCTAGGCAGACCATCAGCTCTAATGTATCTTTTGGAGCAAATATTAATATAAGACCCAGTATTATACTATATTATATTATACTATATTATGTTATGTTATATATTATATTATATTATATTATATTATATTATATTATATTATATTATACTATATTATATTATATTGACCAGGTCTTATAGTAAAATAAGACCAAGTCTTATATTAATTTTTGCTCCAAATGATGCTTTAGAGCTGATGGTCTGGTTAGATCTTATTTTCAGTGAAACATAGTAGAAGCAGAAGGATCAGCTGGATCTGGAATATTCTAGGGATAAAATGATAAGTAACTGAATTAAAACAACAACAACAAAAAAAACAAGTCCTGAAAAATGTAAATAAATTTTCCAGACTCAATGAACAATTAGTTGACAAAATAACAACAACAACAACAAAAACACAGACATTATAGTATAACTGCACATCCTAATTGACCAGTATATCAAATCCCCATTTCATTAGCGAACATATCATAGTTTAAATGAAAAATTAAATTATTAGTTTGGTGCAAAAACAATTGTGGTTTATAAGGTTAAAAATCATTGCAAACACTGCAATTGCTTTTTTTTAAAAGATTTTATTGGGGAGGGGGAACAGGACTTTATTGGGGAACAGTGTGTACTTCCAGGTTTTTTCCCAAGTCAAGTTTCCTTTCAATCATAGTTGTGGAGGGCACAGTTCAGCTCCAGGTCCAGTTGCTGTTGTTAGTTGCAGGGGGCGCAGCCCACAATCCCTTGTGGGAATCGAACCGGAAACCTTGTGGTTGAAAGGACATGCATGAACCAACTGAGCCATCTGGGAGCTCAGCGGCAGCTAAGCTCAAGGTGCCATGTTCAATCTTTAGTTGCAGGGGGAGCTGCCCACCATCCCTTGCTGGACTCGAGGAATCGAACCTTGTGGTTGAGAGCCCACTGGCCCATGTGGGAATGGAAACTGCAGCCTTCAGCTTTAGGATCATGGAGCTCCAACTGCCTGAGCCACCAGGCTGGCCCCGCAATTGCTTTTGCACCAGCCTAATTTATTGTCAACTTCAGCATAGGGTGATCCCAAGGTTTCCAACTTGGGAAACTGGATTGGTCATTAATATGGTAGAGATATGCTTTAAATAGAGCCAATATTGGAGTAAAGAGGATATACTCAAAGAAATATTACTATATTCCTATCAGGTGCTTAGGTTGAGCAGAGAGCTGGATATATGGGTTTGCAGATATGAAGAGAGGCCTAGGGTAAACATATAGAATTGATGATTTTTAGTTTTGGAATTTATTGATATAGATTACCCACAATGACCAGAGAAGAATGAGTGTCAATGTAGCAAACTGCCAAGATAGTAGGAGGTGTGATCAAACAATACGGTGAATGTTTAAATTTAAAAAAGAAAATTACAGTAAAATACACATTGCCATTAATCCCCCTCAAAATGCTCCCCCTCGTTTCAAACACACTTATACCATTTTTCTTGCCACTTTCTGAAGCAGTTCTGGAAGTTCTCTTTCATGAGTGTCTTTAGTCGCTATTGTGGCTGCCCTGATGTCCTGAATCAATTAAAAATGTTTTCCTTTCATGGTCATTTTGACTTTGGGGAAGAGCCAGAGAAGTTGCACATGACAGATATAATGAATAAGGTGGATAAGGACACAAGGTAATGTTTTTATTTGACAGAAATTGCCTACCAGAAGTGATGTGTGACACAGAGCATTGTCATGATGAAGATGATTGACAGCACTCTTTAAAGCACACTTTCTCTCAACCGTAGCTCACACCCAACTGAATGCACCGAACGAGTTGAAACTTGCCACACACTGCTAATAAGGTTCAACATGCCACTTCCCATACTGAAGATCCCTGACTTTCTGTTGGACGGCACTCAGCAGCAGCATTCACCATATTATTTTATTGCAATGGAAAGGCTCTGAGTCACACATCACTTGTGGTACAGCAATTTCTGTCAAATAAAAACATTATGGTGTGTCCTCATCCACCTTATTCACTACATCTGACACCGTGCAACTTCTGGCTCCTCCCCAAAGTCAAAACAACCATGAAAGGTAAACGTTTTGAATGGATTCAGGACACTGAGGCAGCCACAACAGCATAACTAAAAACACTCACAAAAGAGGACTTCCAGAACTGCTTCAGAAAGTGGCAAGAATGATGGAATCAGTGTGTTTGAAACAAAGAGGGTTATTTTGAGGAGGATTAATGGCAATGTGTCTTTTACTGTAATTTTCTTTTTTTTAAATTCAAACATTCACTGTATTTTTTGATCATACCCCATAAGTAGTTTAAGCATGGAATGATCAGATAGTCACTGAGTGAAGTAAAGATAGACTTAAATTTAACCAATAGAGTTTCAAACCCAGACTACAGAGGAAATGGAGAACAAAGCCCCAGAAGGTGTATTATACAATTGGGGAATTCAAAAAAGCCCTGTTCCACATATATCTGCACTTCTCCTCAATATTATATCTCAAGCAAAACAGTATATTTGGCAGATTAAAATAGTATGTGGCAACGATATGTTAATTTAGAAGATGGTATTCATTTTTTTTCCTTTTCTCTCACATTTGTAGCTTGATGAAAAACTTTTATAAAATCACATAATAAATAGAACTACAACTTCTATATCACAATTTATTCAGCTGATTTGATGTACTATCAAATTTTATGATTTATTACATTTCATACTATTAGAAATACTTCAGAATGTTAAATTGTGCAATATAAGGGAAGGGAGTGGTAAAGACCAGATAAAAAGGTTTTAACCTAGGACCAAAAGGATGTGTGTGTGTGTGTGTGTGTGTGTGTGTGTGTGTGTGTGTGTACAGGCATGCACACATGCACATGCCCACTACTGTTTCATTACATTAAAGAGTGTGATTAATTTAGAATTAAAAAGCCTTTTCTGGGACAGTCATCTCAATTTGACTTGTTTAAGAGTTAATTTTTCAATATTGATGAGTCAATATTTGTTCTCTGTTATGAGTGAATTTAAAGTTAGTCATCTTGCTTTTCTGCATAAAGCAAAATAATTGGATTTGTCTGGATTTATGTTTTCTTCTAACTGCATTTTTTCTAAGAATAAAGTTTTCTTTTCTTTCAGTTTTTTTTTTTTGCAAGTATAAAACAGTATTTCCCTTTCTCTACTTTTTATATCTTATAACTTCAACCAATTTAGACATATCTCTACTTTTGAAACAAAGGATATTTGTGAAATGCCATTTCTGCATGTCGTTCCAAAAGGATAGTCTCTACTCTCCCATTAAAAGTACATCTCACTTTTCAAAAATTTCCATTAGACCACTTCACTTTTACAAAAGACCTACATTAGTACCTGTTTTCCGTAATTGAAAGAAATCTAAAGAGGATTTTCACTTTTACTAAAAAAAAAAAAAAAAAAAGAAGATAAAAAAGGGAAAATAGCATTCTGCATTTGTTTTCCATTATAGAGGCAGTGGCACCCCAGCAGCGAGAGTCGCTCCGCCAAGCTCCTTCCCTGGGAACCATACTCAACATTTCAGCATCAAGTTGCCATGGCTTTGAACTGTGTCTGTGAGTATCTGTGCTTTATTTCCATTTATTTTGTGCATCCATTAGCACATTGTGTCCTAAGGTATCAGAAAAGTCTAAGAGAGCCTGTAGGGTGTTATGGTTAGCATAAAACTGGGCATATTAAGCCTTTCGGTCTTGGTGAACAAAACAAAAACATTGTGCATGCATTGAACTTATTCACATCCACTATTGATCATACTATTTACATGCAGGGATAAAAAAACATCTTGAAAGCTGCCGAAGTTACTATTGGTTCTGCTGGTAGCAAAGTGGTCTTCTATAGTCGGCATCCAATGATGAATAAAATGGAAAGTCTATTGTTTGAGTGGATTGATGGGTGAACAAATGTGGTTCAAGAAACTAGTCAGTCTTTTTAATAAATGAAACTACATTGTGCATACATTAATTCTACTTTATATAAGTGTATTTATCATGTTCCTGCATAATATCAGTGTTATTTTAGGTTTTGTGTGTTATTTGATATGATGTGATAGGTTATTTTTGGGGTCTGGAAATGCTCAAAATTTTTTCTGTATAAATTAATGATAATTGCTTCTTTGCTTTATGCCATTTCAGCTTATGAAAGTTTTCACAGGTATGCTCTACTTTCCAATGGAGGGGGGAACACCTATACTCTGACAGTGCAAACCTTTCTATTCATTTCTTTTTGTTTGTTTCTGATTATGTTTAACGTAAACCTTCTATGACCTTTTTAGAGACCTCTCAGTCTAAACAGTGTTGGCAGTGATTTTTCTTACCCTTAATTGTGCTCACGATTTTGGTTTAGTTTGTCCTTTTCTGCTCTGAGCTTCATGGTTTGTTATTTCAAAGTATCCATTCATCTGCCAGTCACTTTCCCCTTCACTCTTTGCATAGGCATTCATAAAAATCTGTCTTGTTATGCTCTGACTCTTTCTCTCTCTGGGATTTAGTCTGGAAAGAGAAATGGACTCTAATCCCTTCATTATCTTTGGAGTGGGAAACATTGAATTTTCCTTTTACCTCATCTGTTTGTAATCCATCTGAACTAGTTTACCCTCAATTCCACTTAAACTATTATATTTTAAGTACGTATTGAGAAAGGACTCTCCATTTTCATTGATTTATTTCTCTCTTTGCCCAGACAATGCTTTTTTCTCTCTATTTTCCCCTCCATCACTTATATACAATCATCTATTTTTCCTTTTTCTTTTCATTAGTCTTTCTCCCTCCATTCTTTTTAGGCCTCAGAGATATATATTTCCCAGTCATTATCTTTGCATGGGTTTCCACTGAATCTAATTTGGGAGTTCTCAACTCTTCCTGCACATGGGAATTCTCTGACAACTTAAAAGAACATAACCGATTTCTGGTGTCTTATGCAACAAAATAAAGCTGAATCTCTAAGTGTGGATTTAAAAGCTTCTCAAGTGATTTTAATGTACAGCCAGGAATGAGAACCATTGATATACCTATCCTTAGTCAGTTTGTTTTCACTTACCTTCCTGTTCAAATAAGGAAACTCATGGAGGATATCCTTTCAGTGCTTTTTCTTTTGCTGGTAGTAAAACCATATAGTATTTACAAACAGTACTGATAATCTTCACCTAAACAGATATGACACTTAACGAATTATATCATATTTACTGTTACTGGATGAGAGCTAGGTAAGGCAGGGAAGACAGAGAAGAAAGTAAGGCAAACGAGATAAATAAGTGGTGGGATGAGTAGGCTGAGAGACACACAGAAAAAGTAAGGAGAGTGGATGCAAGTTTTCCTGAAAGTGCTCACATCACCTAGGGATGCTTGTTACACATGCAGATTCCTGCCCATTCTTAACAGACTAGATCTGAGATACTCTGAGGGCCTGGGAATCTCTACTTTCATCATTTTTGAGATGATCCTATGCTTCCTAAACTTTGAGAACAATAATACTGATCAACAAAATATTGATAAATCCCACGAGAAGTCATCATTCCTTCTTTTTCAACACTTAATATCACTAATAAACAATGAACATGAAAAAACTTCATTGAAAGGTGGTCTAATATGTTTAATGTAAACATATGTTTACATTAAGCAGAAATGCTGCATGTGTAAGGATGTGGGGGACAGGTGAATGGTGCTTGCAGTTGTACATAGCATCATATTTTTGCAGCACTCCCCAAATTGGTAAGATCTGAGGATTACCTGGCTCACTTGTTTAAAATTTAGATTTCTGAGCCCCTCAATGGGGGTAAAATGAATATTTTGATTCAGTATATCTGGAATGGGCTGCAGAAGTGTGTGTGTGTGTGTGTGTGTGTGTGTGTGTGTGTCTTTCCACAAATTCCAGAGGTGGTCACTAAATAAAAGATTATTAAATAAGGGTGATTATTGACTAAGGGAAATCTAGAAAACACTGACCTTGGGCAATTTCGAGGAATTGGGAAGATTCCTCTGACATTAAATAGCCTGTTTTCTAATGCCAGAAATTCTTTTCTAAAGGGTCACTCATTTGGTAGATATAAAGTATAGATAACTGGTACCATATTTTTGTTTAAATTATTTACTTTACAGCAAATGGTGGTAAAAACACACAAAGTATACAAAGTCAGTTTTACTTTCTTTGAACTTGTGCTTTGATTAAGTGGATTAGCATAAGTAGCCGACTTGATGTTCTGGGTCATTCAAAAACTGACTGTGGGTTTGCTCGCTGGCATACTCAGATAGGTGATGTCGCCAGTCCAGCTGGCTTTCAGGGGACCATGCAAAGAAAGCGGGAAAGTGGACTTCCTCCTTTGTCTTCAGCTTCAGTCTTTAATGTATTTCCCTCCCTAGAGGCCCCAAATTCTGCCGACCTCTCCTCTGCTTCTCTCCCAGGTCCCTACATTACCTAAGAAGCCTTCCCCACATAGGGAGTTCACATTCTTTAGTGTGTTGGTGCAATTGCTTATCCTGGGATGAATGTACTCCCAATAACTCGTGTTCCATGTATGAGGAGAGCGAAAGAACCCTGCTTGGCCTACCAGCTTTTCCATGGGTAATGCAGTTCATTGATTGCTTAAATGATTATACCTGGAAACCAGTTCTCTTTCGTTTGTACACTTTGAGCATCTTTGGATCTGCTCTTACTATGAATTTTCCTAATGCTTTCCTCCTGAGCATGTAGTAGGTACATAAATTGTCCTTCATTTTTCATCCAATAATGTGCAAAACTAGGAGCTAGGCAGAAATAGGAGCTAGGCTGAAAAGGGGGCATACTCTTTCATGAAGTATCTCCTGGCTATGAAAAAGCTCTAGAATGTTTAGGGTTTAGTACAGTGTTCGTTTCCTGAGGATAAATCCCCATTATATTCATGTCTTCATCTCCATTCCTTGCCTAGTATGGAGTTTATTTTCAGTAAATGTGATTAAATGAATGACTGATATAAATAGTAAACAGAAAATGGAAGCGTTTAAAAGGGGGAGAAGAATCCAAATTGAGGGAGGAATAGTGTTGAGATAAGTAAACATATATTTGGTCATAGAAATAAAAGAAAAAATATGAGAAGTAAAAAATAAATATGATAGGGCAGGAAATGAGACAATTAAAACTTAACAGAATTTAACTTTGTTGGAACTAATGTTAAAGATTTAAGAGAGATGTGTGCCATTTCAACATGCTATTACCTCTTTTCTCGCCCCAAATGCTGTTACCTACTTCTGCCTCCCATCAGCACACTGAACTGAACCAAGAAATGAGCAAATATTTAAGATAATTATCTGCAAGAGCAGCAAAAATAGAAAGGTCTCTTCAACAGGCCTGAAAATTTGATTAATTTTGGAGAGAGAGGAGACTTGTCAGCCTTGTAAGATAAGATTGTTGTGCTGTCAACTCGTTATGAAACTGCAGTGAAAGCTGCTCAGTGAAAAAGTGGATAAGTTTCTTCCAGTAAGTATGGCATTAGTCTGGTCCCAGTGAGAAGCAAGCTGTAAGAGAAAATGGGGAGGGGTCCAAGGGAGGCTGCAAAAGCCATCACAGCGTGATTGAAATCTGACCCTGAATGAAAAAGAGAGGAAAGGAAGGAAGCAATGTAGGGTGGAAACATTATTGACTGAAGTTCAAAGGAAAGTTTGTCAAGGCTGTTGGGGGGCCAAAGTTCCTGTCAGAGGAGTCCAACACAGGAACAGGCCTACCTTTGAATCCCTGACAACCTCAGTCATTGGCAAGAACAGCCTGTGGGAAATGTGACCTCCATTAAAATGTGGCAATGAATGTCAGAACGCAGCAGCCAGGGCTGTCAGTGAACTCTGCACGCTGCAACCCAGCCCTGAGAGGAGCATTTTCATGGCTGCTGCAGTTCACCCTTTGCTTCACTACAAACTTATACAAAGGAAAGCTCCTCCATGTTTCCCTTGGGCCTCAGTTCCTGAGGGGAATTTTGAATAATATCAGTAATCTGAATTTTCAGTAGGGAGGTTTGTGAGAAGAACGGTAGCCACACTCTTTGCAGTTGATCTAGAAACTGTCATTGTTCCTCATTCTCCCTCCACTATTTGTTTCAAATTCCCCTCATCCTTGGCTAGCATCTTGGCAGGTCATGGTGTTCCGTGGTGGTATGAGGCAAACCATCATTTCTGAGAGCAGTGACTTCTTGACAATTATAACCTTCATAGTCTGGGGTTGCTGCACATGCCCATTTACAGTTACAGTGAAGCAATGGAGCAGCAAGAGGTAGCCAAGTGGACCATCTGGGTTCCACACTTATTCTTCCCTGACTCCAGTTGTAAGAGCTGCCTAACCACCCTTGAGGATCAGTGTCATTGTCTCATACCATTAAGTTGATGCCTCTTGCCGATTCGTTCCTGGCAACAAGGAGTTCAAAGTGGGAGCAGCTGAAGCTTGCATGTCAATGGCACTCCCAATGTATCCTTGTCATGGTGATGCCTCCTAAAGGCAAAGTATCTCCTCAGTCAGAATCCATTGCTTCTTGCTAGATGAGATAGTAATTTCTGCTGTGATCATAAGTATGAGTATGTGATATATTTCTGACTTTCTCTTTTTAATTTGAATCTTAAGCCATAAAATCACTTTGGAACGAACTATATCTGTTTCCCCCTTCTAAGACACTCTCAGATTGTTGAAAGAAGTACATATAAGAATGCATGTAAAAGAGATTAATGCAGTGCTTGCAACAAATTGGACTAAATAAATATTGAATCTTTATCCAAATCTTTCCCAATGATAAGCTATAATATACTTATAATGAACATTTGATTTCATGTTGCTATTGTAGCACGTGCTTGTCGTTTAACACACAATAAGTGAGGGCCAACTTGTGTCACGTGCAGCGCTGTGCATGGGAATGATTAAGATGGAGTTGTCTTTAAGACATTTCAAGTTGGGTCCTGGGCTCTCCAGTCCCTCTTTGATACTCAATCTATAAAAATTCCACTGGGACTCATATCTTACACAAATAACTTATGCTTTACCACTCAAAATATTGAAATATCCCTGAACATGTAAACATATTGAAATCATGGCATTCATTCTTTTCAGGGGAAATTACCGAAAATTGCATTCCCCATTTTAATATATTATTTATGTTTAACATGTAGCCCAGTTTTCAACTAGTTTATAATAGATGTATGTAGTTTTAATTTGCATCTAGATATTATTCATATTTCAGATGTTTAGTAAAGCAAGCAGGTACTCATCTTCCCGACACTTTCTGTACAAATCTGGGACTTTTTATTTGGTTTCAGTTGCTGATTAAAACTTTTTACACTAAACCCTTTGTAGTTTATACTGTCTGACAGTCATTAGCAAGGAGAATTTGTTAAGAAACAGTGAATAGTATATTTGAAAAATCAGTATCCTTAGTAACACCAAATTTTCACTGCCCAGAGGCAAGAAAAAAAACAAAAAACATTTTTTCTTTGGTCTCTTCTTTTGTCCTATCACAATACGTTGAATATTTTGCTTTGAATAACATTCCTATCCTGGTGTTCTTTACAATTACAGTAAAAGCTCTACACTTATCAAAAATATCAGCTTTGTAGCTGTGTTTAATTCACTGAAAAAATTTGAGCAATGAAAATTTTCCTTTCAACAATACCAGTTGAAGAAAAAATAACGAATATTTTACATCTTTACAGTGAAAAAATGAGACAAGTAAAGATAGTCAAAAGGATAAAGAGAAAAGATTGGGCAAGGGAGCAAACAATAAGAAATCTGAGAATATAATTATCATGAGATATATAATATTAGGGACATTTTCAAATAACTTTTATTCCATGTTATAGATCAATCTTAGCATATAAATAGCAAGTTCCAAAAATGGAACTTTAAACCATTTTCTCAATTATTAGTTTGGGGTTTTGAAAGGATACAATTCTGATATTGTTCCTACTGACTAAAATATAGAAGAAGCAAGACAAATGGTTTTTGGACCTGATAGTCCCACTAGATTCATTGCTAAAGTTAAGTTAATGATTCCAGATGGCCTCTGTAATAATGCAAATATTTCATCAGTAGACAAAGTATTAATCTATTGTCATTAATTTAAAAAATTATAAATAGCTACCTGCCACTTCTTAAAGTATATGGATTACTGAAAACACATGACAGAAATGCTGAGAGGAAGCAGAAAGAATGTTTCAGATCAGGTGTGGACTCAAGACCCTGAAGTTGTAAGATGAGGTTTTGAAACTGGGAAAGTGAAATCAATCAATCAATCAATCAATCAATCAATCAATCAGTAAATATGCTAGGTAGCATCATCTGGCACTCAATAAAATATTTACTTTCTTCTTATTTTATGCTCGCAGCCCCTGTATCACAAGGGTTATGTGGTTAAAAACTACATATCCTAGATGCCCTTGCAACTAACTAGTTTCCTACAGGAGATGAACTTCTACTGCTGGAGATGATGCACACATTTGACTTTGGAAAATGGAAGAGGTGAAGGCCATTTTTTTTTTTTTTGCATTACTTGGTGGAGCATCTGATAAGCAGGATGCAGCACATGTTCCACATGTTAAATAAAGCCGGCCTGTCTGGTGTGGACAAATGAAAGGTATGCGGGTGAGTGGCAGCTGTGAGGATGGTAGTGGAGTTTGCACTTTCCTGACCACTGGATGGCAGTAGCATTTTTTGACCTCTAACCACCTCTAGCACAATTTGTAAGCACCTTAATTCTGGTATTAAATTCCTGTCTGCTTAAAAACATTGAGTGATTTCTATTCCCTGCCATGACTACTGACAAAAAAAGGTACAAAAGTTCAGGAATTAGGAATGCCAAAGAACTAGCAAAGGAAGAAAGAAAATAGATGCAAAGAGCCTGTAGCAATGCTAGCTAAATTCCTTGTCTCAACCTAGGAATTGATATGTGCCACTTAATAGGAAAGTGGCCAATCCCTGGGAAATACAATCAGAATCCTTTGGACACACGAGGAGTGTAAGAGGGCAGCTGCAAGTAGAGGTGTATGAGAAAGGCAGACTTTGTCATAGGTCTGGATCTGAAGTGCTGCCTCAGGGTGACTGAAGCAGAACAGAGCAATAGGCTGGTAGAAGGAAAGAACCGGAGTGTTTAAATCACTCTCTCCACATGGAATTTGTGGCTTGCTTGTATAATTTGCTAAATATTAGAAAACTTTAGTGTTGGGTAAGATTTTTTCATTCATCTAAGTCTGCTTTGACGATTTCACATTTTATGGCAGAGATTGATAGCACTGACAAGATTATCTTTCAAGTTTATAAATGATAAGGAGATTTTTGTCAAGAGAAGAAAGAGGAAAGAAAAACTTGATAAGAAATTGAGATCTAGATGGCTCCCTACACATTATTGGTAAGAAGTAGGAAAAACTTTGTAGAAGGTTTTAGGGACAAGTCTTACCAATCGGTATTTAGTGCTTTAGCTTAATAGATTTAATTTAAATTTAGAAAGCTCTCAATTTAAAGTATGTTAGAGATGCCACTGTTAACCCCATTGATTATAAGACTGTAGGTGTATGATTCCATTTGATAGCATGTCAGGTAATTTGCTATGTTATTGTAACTCAATTAAAATAATTAGCCATTAGATTCTATAACCAAGATACAGGACTAGCAAATGAACAACACTCTAGAGTCCTGGCTTCATTCCCAGCTCAGTCAATATCTATTACAAATAAATAATCTCACCTGCCTATTTCATTTTCTCCATCTATAAATCAGAAATGCTTAGAGTTACTTAGTTAAGCCGTCAGAGCAAGTTGCAAAGATAAACAAGGTAACAGTTGTAAAGCTGTTTGTAAATCCTTAATCATAAATGCAAGGGTTATGATTATGTAAGTACTATTTAAGTCAACAACATAAAATTATATTTAATTTTAAAATAACTGGGCAGATAGAACTGTTGATATAACACGCAAGTGTCCAATGGCTATTTATTTGTATATTTTCAAGATATATTTGAAAGACATAATTTGATTATGTCTTTGGAAAAAAATGATTTCTATATGCTAGCACAAAGGAGAAAATTAGAGTAAATTTATCATTTGAAAGTTTGAGGTCATTACCTGACATAAGAAAGTCGTTACCTAATACAAGTCAAAATCAAAGGCAGAATTTAGCGTTTGTCTGCATGACTAATATTTAATCTCCCAAGACTCTAAAAACAATTCTACTGCTCTCAGTCTGAAAAACTTCAACAATTCTTCAATCCAATATTTTTTACATTTGAGTTCCCAAATGTAAAATCCTTGATTTTTCACTTCAAGCCTTAAACCAAAATATCTCTTTGAATTCTATCTTTTTTTTTCTTTCTCATAATTAATTGGATAAATTTTAGTGATGTGGGATGAGGGACAGTTTTATCAAGATACATGAAGTTTTAAGGTTTAAAAAGAGCATCGCCTTTATAAGTATTAGACGAGAGGAAATCTTTGGGAAAGAATTTGTGAGAAATGTTTACTAATTGAATTAAAAGATTTAGATAAAATAAATGTTCATAAAAGAGCATTTTTTATAATAGTGAAAAATTGCCACAAACCTAAATAGGTGACAAAGAATACAAATGAATTTTGTTTTCTGCATATAAAGAATTACTGTCCTGTCCAGCTTTTAATTGGATTTTATATCATTTTAATATTATGAACAAATGCTTAAATATGTTGCTATGTAAAATATACAGGATAAAAACTGAAATACAGAATATCTATAATTGAAAAAAAAAAGAAAAAGAATACTTATAAAATTGAAGAGCAACTGTGAGGAAAATATACCAAAATGGCAGTGAAATTATCAAAGACTTTTTTAGTTTATATATCCTTAGCTTCTTTTTTCAATTTTATTTTCAAACATTCTTCATTTCTTTAACTTCTTGAGGAAAATTCGTCAATTTGTGATATGTGAATTTTAATTAAATATTCTGTTTTACTTTTGTGATGACATGTTAACAATTTATGTATATTCATTTGAAATATCTTTAGCATTCATTCACTTAAAAGGTTTTAAATACCTCTCACTTCTGACCTCACCTCCCACTTGACCACAACTATCCTCACTTTTTCTAGAACAATCGTGCATGCTCTTGCCTCAGAACCTTTATAGGAATAGCTACCTCTTGCTGGAGTGCTTTTTCCCCAGAGAGATTGCTATATTCATTATCTATTGCATGGCAACCTATTACTCCATGATTTAATGAAATAAAGAAACCAATATTTATTATCAAACATCTCTGTGGATCAGGAATTCAGGAGTGGCTTCATTAGATGGTTCTGGTTCAAACCTCTTTTGTGGTTGCATTCAAGATGATGGCCAGGATTACAGTTATCTGAAGCTTTAACGGAATTGGAGTTATTTCTAAGGTTGATCACATGGCTGACAATTTGATTCTGAGGGTGGCCTCAGTGATTGCTAACATGAGTCTCTCTCCAGGACTCCTTTACTGTACTCACAACCTAGCAGCTGGCTTCTCCAGAATGAGGGATACAAGAGGATGAAGTGGACTCCTCATTGCTGTTTATGACTCAGCCTCAGAAGTCCCGCATGATCACGTCTGTCACACTCTGTTGGTGACTTAGACCAGTTTAAAATCAGTATAGGTCAGTAGACCACTGGTATGCACTTAAACATGTGTGTGAATACCAGGAGGCAAAAATCTTCTAGGGATTATCTTGTAGGCTGGCAACCACACTTAACTCATGTCTTTTAAGGTTCTGTTCAAACGTTTCCTGATGAAAAACATCTCATCAAGTTGTATAACGTAGCACTTTCCTGAACACCCTTCTATTGCAAGTGTTCATTTTTGTTCATATCTCTCTTCAACTGTGTTTGTTTAAATCTCCCAACTAGAATGTAAGCTCCACCTATACAGGGAGTTCTGTCTATCCTGGGTGCCTGGAATGATGCCTGACACATGGTTGGTGCCTAACAGGTAATTTTAAAAGAAATGCTCTTAACTAATTATACTTATTTTTGGCTTTTCCAAGAAAAGGATACAAGGGTGAGGGAGACAATCAAAAGGTCTTTACCCATATATGTAGAACTGATAATATGGGCTTTATAGCACACATGCCATATAAGCAGTTTTATACTGATATCAAAATGGCATAGAGATTACAAATCAGTAAAATTACCATTTACCTAAAAGATTATCATGTATATTCAAATTAGCATATACAGCTAGAGAACAAAAAAGCAAAAAAAAAAATTAAGAACTATAAAATAACTCTAATTATATAAATACTATATTAATACATTGTTAAAATAAATATTAAAACAGTTCAGGTAATGTTTGTGTTTCCATTGCTTTTTCTCCTCATTCCTTGAGTCCTCCCCTGTGGCAAACTTGTTTTCAAATGACAGATAAAAATCCCAAGCCACACACGTGATTGTGCAAGAAATTTCATTTTGTTTTATCATGTAATATATATTTTGAGCTATTATTCTACCAAGTGAAAGAAACTATTTTTTAAACATAAATACATGGATGTGGTCATTGCATACATGCTTTTTAAAAAAGAACTGTATTTTATTTGATATTATATATACTTTATGAAACACATATTACTTTATGAAACATTTCTGCCGATATAAAAACTTTCCCTTGATTGTCAGAAAATTAATCTCAATTTAATGTTTCTTCTTTTTTTTCCCAATGGATGAGAACATTAGAATTAGTCCATTGAGAGTCACTTTTTTCTCAATCCCCTTGTCCTAGGGTAATGCTTAAATCATGGTTGATAGAGTGGTGTTAAGATATACAAGGAGTTTATCTAAAGCCAAAGAGTAGCCAGGATGCACCTGTTTCTTACTAGTCATCTTTCCACACAGCTTTCTTCTGAGAAATCGTACCTGTCATCTGCTCTCTGGTCATTGGTCCACACTGATATCCACTAAAACATTTTATTTTTCTCATTTGGTCTATGCATAATGTTTGTGTCATCTTAGGTTTAAAAATAAGACTTTTCATGGTGAGGTTGGTTCTTAGGCAGTCCTTCTGCGTAGAAAAATTTGGGTACTCTTTTGCTTTACCTGGATTATGTAATCGCCATTAATTTGGGGAAGCTGGAAAAAATGTGCTCTGACCCATTACATATACATCTTCACCAGCAGCCTTGGCTTCTACTGTCAGAAACAGATTTTGTTCTTTTAGAAATCCAGTTTCCAAATGAGAAACAGAAACTCATAGACACAGACAATAGTTTAGTGGTTACCAGAGGGTAAGGGGGTGGGGGGTGGGAGATGAGGGTAAGGGGGATCAAATATATGGTGATGGAAGGAGAACTGACTCTGGGTGGTAAACACACAATGGGATTATAGATGATGTAATACAGAATTGTACACCTGAAATCTATGTAATTTTACTAACAATTGTCACCCCAATAAATCTAAAAAATAAATTTAAAAAAATTAAAAAAAAAAAAAAAGAAATCCAGTTTCCAACCTCTATAGTTAGCTAGACATTACCAAGGTAATTTAAAATATTTCAAAGCATTCTCTTAATATTAAGGTCATTACAAATTATGAGTGTTTCTGAAACAGTCCAACTCTTCTTCACCAATCTTCTCAAAGGTTTATGGCCACTGGCTTAAGATAACTTTGCTCTAATTCCAGTCTAAAAATTTTAATCAGTATATGGTGATGAAATATCTTTCACGTGGATACTTTGAAATTCTGGAAGGGCCTATAAATGAGTTAACATTCATTCTCTCCAGTTAGGCTATTGGCGTCTTTTCAGTATTTTTTTCTATGTATTTATGCATGGATGTCCATAGAAAAACATATATTATTATTATTCCATGGAGATACCTCAAAAATGACACTAATATCAATAATATCACAGTGTACACATCACATGTCAACTTTCATTGTGCCACTCTAAAATATGTCTGGGAGAACTTTATAGCATAGTGTACTGGAATGAATAGTGTTTCCCTAAAACTCATGTTAATTGAGAACCTGTGAATGTGACCTTGTTTGGAAATAGGATATTTGCATAAATGCAATCCACTTAAAATGAGGTCATACTGGATTAACATGGGCCTGAAATCCAATGACTGGTGCCCTTATAAAAAGAGGAAAATTTGGATACAGAATACACACACAAAGGGAAGACAGACTGCAAAGACAGAGGCAGAAAGTGGAATGATGCAGCCACAAGCCAAGGATGCCAAGGATGCCAGTGACCACCAGAAACTAGAAAGAGGGAGGAAACATTCAAGCCTTCAGAGGAAGCCCAGCCCTGCTCACACCTTGATTTGGGACTTCTAGACTCCAGAATTATGAAAGAACACATTTCTATTATTTTAACACTCAGTTGTGCTATTTCAGTAGAGAAGCCCTAGAAAACAAATAACCACAGAGATTATGATTAGAAAACACTCTAAGAACTAGACTGTCTCAGTAAAAATCTTGTCTCCCGTTCTCATTATCAATGACTTTGGTTGAGTTATTTAATCTTTCTTTACCTCGGTTTCTACAGCTATAGATTGGGAGTAATTTTATAGGGATGTTGTAAGAATCACATAAATTTATTTAAAGAGCTTGGGATGTAGTTACATCTGTGGCAAACACTGAAAGTTGTTAATTATATACCACATTGTCATAAATGCTAAAGATATTCCAATCTACTTTGCATTCCATGATTAACAGATATAACTTGTTTTGTGCTCTTCCCTATTAAAATCATGAAATAAACAATCCATGTTCATGGTATGTATGTATGCTGTTTTTCTTAGAGTATATTACAGGAAGTAAAACTTCTGGTTCTCAAGGAATGCACAATTTAAGTTATAAAACAAAATGATTGAACCAATTCATATACACCCACTGTGTGAGAATTCCTCTCTCTATGTTCCCTTACCAACAATACCTGACATTATAAAACTTCCTTAACTTTGTCAACAGAAAGTATGAAAAATGGTAACATTATTATTTTAGAGTAAATTTTATGTAAATTGTGCTCTGTGACTTGCTAATTTTTCTACTGTTTTTTTTTACAAGTTAGTAGATATCTTATAATTGTGTACTAATCTCTTACTGTCATGTATGTTAAACTATGTTATCCCCATCTATCTATCATTTGTCTTTCACCTATTGTATGATGTCCTCTGTCATATTCTTTTGCTTCAGATATAATCACATGTATTAATTTTTATGTATTTTGCTTTTATATGTTTTGTATTGGAGGCAATATTCTCTAACATTTTCTTCTGATAAATTTACTGATTTTTGTTAAAACAAACATGGTCTAGTACACTTGGAATTTATTTTTGTGAAAGGTGAGCGATAATGATTTAACATTACTTTTAAATGGACAATAAATTATGCTAAATTAATTTATCAAATAATCCATTATTGTCTGCTGACTTTATATACCAATTTTATCTTCTAAATTCCCATGTATAAAGAGTGCTACTTGTAGTCTTTATTTATTGTGTTATATTGAATTTTTAACACCAATCCAATGTATTTATTACAGATTTATAATGTATTTGGATATCTGGAAGGAAAAATTATCCTTTTTACATTTCTTTCAAAAATTTTCTTGACTGTTATGAACTTAATTTCTAAAAATAAATAATGTATGTGCACTTGGTGATTGCATTGAATTTGTGGCTTAGTTTTGGCTTTACAACATAGATTATTCCTACTGAATTCCACAGTATACCTCTTTATGAAATATCTTTCAAAGTTTCCGATAAAGTTGTAACATTTTTTTCCATTAAAGTCTTGCCCAGACTTAATTCTAATTGTGCCTAGTAAAATCATTGTGGAAAGGCAATTGATAAAATATTTTTATATTAAGAATAAAGAAAGATTTATTTGAGCATAGAGGTAGGAAGACAAGGTAATATGTATAAGAAAGAAAATCAGAGTGACATTAGGTTTCCTTATAGCAACACTTCATACCAAAATAAAATGATGCAACAAATTTATGAAGCTTCAAGAAAAAAGAAGGTCAATTTTTATATCCTGCCTAGTTGGTCTTCAAACATAAAGACCATAGGCAAGTGGTTGTAATTATGTAAGAATGTAGGTTTTACAACCAATTGGAAGTTATAAATGTGAAATCGAAACAAATGTCCAATTCAAATCCTGTGCTCCTAACATAGTATAGTGGGCGAAATGAAAGCCCCAAAATTGTTTAAATATGTAGAAATGACTGATGAAGTCATATCATGGGCTCATATTTGTCCTCCTGTTATTGGCTGTAATTTTAAGACTACAACCTTAACCCAGATAGTCTTGCTGCAGATACAAATGTACAAGTGATTTAAAAAAGACTTTGCAGAGGTATGCTGTGTGGATGTTTCAGCCAAAATTCATATCCATAACTACAAATAACTCATGCAGCTCTCATTTTTCTTGGGAGAGTGGATTTTCTTGATCTGTTAGTAGGTTCTCAATAATTTAACAAGTGCTCATATCAAATTATTCCTCTAATAAAGTCTAGACTAGAAAAAAGTAAGGTCATTTTATTCAGAAAATTTCACAATTGAGACAATTGGATTAATTTATGTAATAATAAGATAAAATAATATGTGAAGAATTGTAATTTTTCCAGTAATGACTTGGTATAATGGGGAATTATGGAAGAACAACAACAACAAAAATCCAAATCCAATTAAGGTTGTTTCTAAATATATTGTAAACTTTCTGTCAGTTTATGTGTGTCTTATTTTTGTATCTTCTAAAGTTCCTAGCACTACACCTACATTGCAATAGAAATGTTTAATAAATTTTGATCGAAACAGTATAAAAAGAATATACTTTCAGTCTATGAAGTCAATGTACAAAAGAACTATCAACAAGGAAAATATAGGAGAATATCTCTCTGACCTAGACTTTGTGAAGAACCTGATAATCATAATAAAAGGGACTGATAATTTAAAATGCATTAAAATTGAGAATCTTTATCTTTTAATGCTTAAATCAAAATACACCATTTCAAATAAAAATCCAAGCTATAAACTGGCAAAATATCTTTAGAACATATACAACCAAGCAAGTCTTATTACCTATAGTATGTAAGGAACTTCTACAAATAAATAAGAAAAAGATAAATAATCTAATAGAAAAATGACAAAAGATATCAAAGGCATTTTAAATCAAAGAAACATGAATGCACATAAACATAGGGACAGGCTCAACTTCCTCAGAGATCAGGTAAATGCAAACTAATACAATGAGATACCTTTTTAATTTAATAAATAGGCAATAAGCAGGCACTTTAACAATATCAATTACTCTAGAAGATGTGAATCAGTAGTGACATTCCTGGCAGCAATATGAATTGATACAACCACTTTGGGAAACAAGTTAACAGTAACTGCTAAGGCTGACATTCGTTATTTTATAACTAAAAATTTCACATCCACGTGTACTCCTATACCATAGAAATACTGGCTGGTATGTTTCAGGCTTCATGAATAAGAATGTTCATGGGAACACATTTGTAATAGCCACAAACTGGACATAATGCAAATGTCCATATGTAATATTAGTTAAAATAAAAAGTTAGGTATAGTCTCATAATGGAATATTCATCAGTGAAAAATAAAATGCATATTTACTTAAAATATTTTGTCATTTAAACAAATGTTTATAAAGGAAAAAATGAAGGCAGCATCTATCAGCCAAAATTTGAACACCTGTTTCACCTCAGACTTAACAAAGCAATTTTACTTTTTTTTCAATAAATGAGTACAACCCCACCTCCCAGCCCCCAACACACACACACACACACACACACACACACACACACACACACACTTTTACAGAAATTGCTTTGGAATCACCACAGGTTTATTTATTCACAAGTAAACTTAAATTTAAAAAGTGATTAGAGTATACATTTTGAAAAAAGGGGGAAAAGTTCAAGTAAACAAATAAAATATACACATGAAAGGCCATATGTATATATAAAGCCTCCATTTGAAATAGAGTCGCAGTGTTTGTATTCTTTCAGAATTTTTAACTTATAGAGTGGAAGGAGGTGTTTGCCTGTTGTATTATAATGTGTTTAAGAAACAATATTAACTAGAAAAAGCACTTCCCAGATGATTGCAAAGAAGATATCATTTTTAAAAGCATAAAACAACTACAACTATAATATTACATATATTTAGGCAGCCATACATATATGTAAACCTAATCATATGATTATGTTATAAGTGAAGGACAGGTGACCAAAGTTGGCCCCACAGGAAAATCCTAAACTCATCGTCACCCACAATCACACTGAGTCCACAGTTAAACATGAAACAATTCTCTCTGAAAGCAGACTTGAAAATTAACTAAGCAGCTCCTTTCAAACAAATAGTGAAAGGGCCACACTGAGATGTGTAGGCAAAGCAGAGAAGTGGTCATGCCAAAATCCCCACCCGTGGTACAGTGACCCACAAAAGATCTCACAAATCTCGAACTTCTGCCTGAGGAATGGGGAGTTCGTGTCTCACATCAGGAACCCCAACCCTTGGGAGCTGCACTGACGGAATGAGCCCCCAAATTACTGGCTTTGAAAACCAATGGGGCTCACATCTAAGAGACACAAAGGGCTGTAAAGAACTTAGATATTTCTCATTAACGGCTAACACGCAGACTCATTCACTGCAGGGACCAGTGCAAAAGGAGAAGCTGGAAAAGCACCTAGACTATACCACTTAACGATAGTGATATGTTCTGAGAAATGCATCTTTAGGCAATTTTGTCATTGTTAAACACCATAGAGTGTACTTACACACGCCTCGATGGTATAGCCTATTACACATCCAGGCCATAATCGTATAATCTATTTCTCGTATGATGTTACAATGGCTATAACATCACTAGGTGAAAGAAATTTTTCAACTCCATTATAAGTTCCATTATAATTTCCTGGGACCACTATTGTATATTTGGTACATTGTTGATCGAAACATCGTTATGCAGTATATGGCTATATATGAAGGAGATTAATTTGTTAATCCTAAAGCATCTGTCAAGGGCCCTGTTGGGACTCTCCATAGGGACAGAAGCACTGGTGTACACCGTTTCTGCACTCTCCCACAAGCAGGCGCAACCTGCCCTGTGCTCTCCCACAGCCTTGTGAAAGCCAGCTGGCTTCATAAGAAACTACTATGAGCATTTATACACCAACAAACCAGACAACATAGAAAATAAAAAATAAAAACCCTAGAAACATACAATCTTCTAAGACTACATCAAGAAGAAATAGAAAAATCTGAATAGAGCAATTATCAGCAAGGTGGATGAATGAGTAATCAAAAGTCTCCCAACAAACAAAAGTCCAGGGCAGAGGGCTTCACTGGTGAATTCTAACAAATATTTGTAGAAGATTTAATACCTATCCTTTTCAGACTCAGTTTCTTTAACTGGAGCTTGGTGTTAGAAACCAAAATCTGGGCACTAGGTTTTCTCACTGCTATTGGGGTGTCATTACTTCTAGGCCCTGTCAGATGAGTTACACATATGTATACAAACCTGTGTATATACACATATCTATATGTGCTTATATAAATAACCATCGCTATATTAAGCTAAACATGAGTTCATACTAATATGTCCAACCAACCTAAATCCATTATACTTATTCCTTTATAAGCAAGGTGTTTTTCTCTGACTTCCTTCAAGCATTCACCTTTGTCTCTGTTGTTCTGAAGTTTTAATGTGATATTGCATAGGTTAATGATGATGGCAACATTGATTATGATGATGATGATGAATTGGGTATTTATTCAGCTTGCTATTCTCCAAACTCTTGGATCTGTGGTTTGGTGTCTGTCATTAATTTTGAAAAGTTCTTGATCATTTTTAATTTTTCCTTAAATAGTTCTTCTCTCATTTCTTTACCTCCTAGTATTTCAATTACACATTTGTTACTTTTTTTTTTTTTTTTCCTGAAATTGTCTCACCATTTTGGATGCTATTTAATGTTTCCTTAATTCTTTTTTCTCTTTACATTTTCAGTTTGAGAAGTTTCTGTTTACCTATATCCACGCTCACTGATTTATTTGTCAGTCCTGTCAAATCAATTTATGGGCCCATTAAGCCATTCTTCATTTTTATTACAGTGTTTTTGATTTCTAGGACTGTCTTTTGATTCTTTCTTATAATTTCGTTCTCTCGCTTACACTACTGATATGTTCTTGCATGTTGTCTACATTTTCCATTACATCTCTTAAGATGTTAATTATAATTATTTTAAATTCCCTGTCTGATAGACTGTTGGTGGAAATATAAAGTAGTACAGTAGCTATGGAAAACAGTATGGAAGTTCCCCCCAAAATTAGAAATAGAACTACCATATAATCTATCAATTCCACTTCTGGGTGTATATCTAAAATAATTGAAATCAAAATCTCAAAGAGATATCTGCACTCTCATGTTCATTACAGCATTAATCACAATAGCCAATATATTTAAAAAAAACCTAAGTGTTTACTGATGGATGAATGGATAAATAAAATGTAGTACCTACATACAATAAAATATTATTTAGCCTTTAAAAAGCAGAAAATCCTGCCATTTACAATGTGGTTGAACTTGGAGTACATTATGCTAAGTAAAATAAGTCAATAACAGAAGTGTAAATACTGTATGATTCTCCTTATATGAGGTACCTAAAATAATCAAACTCATAGAAGCAGACACAATAATCAGTAGTTGCCAGGGGTTAGGGGAGGAGGAAATAGGGAGTTCATGTTGAATGTGTAGGAAAATTTAATTATGTTCTAGAGATCTGCTGTATAACATTGCAGCTACAGTTAATAACACTGTAATTTACACTTTATTTTTTGTTAAGAGACTAGAGCTCATGTTAAGTGTTCTTATCACAATTTAAAATATATATATTCTGTGCCTGATAATTCCAACATTTGTATTAAATGTGAGTCTGTTTTTGATACTGCTTTATCTCTTAAGTCTTGTTTGTTTGTTTGTTTGTTTGTTTGTTATTCCCTTCTCTCATCTCTTATAATTTTATACTAAAAGACAGATATTTTGTATTGGGTAATAAGAACTGAGTTTAATACTCCTTTAGACTGTAGATTTATGTTATTCTTGGTAGGATTTGGATTTTGCTTAATATTTGCTGTGGCTAAAAATGCGAAAGGATTAAAATTTCTCTAGTGTTTTTGTGTTTATTTCCCTTACATTAGTTTGCTACTGTTGGACATTCTTAACGAAGTACATAGTCCCATCATGGACTGGTCACAATCAGTTTTCCGACTAGCCACTTAAAATAGCACTATTCAGCCTGATATCCAAGTACATATTTTCTACTACTACCTACATTTTGGAAAATATGAATCCTCAGTCTAAACCTGTTTGTTGTGTTCTTGTTCTCTGATTCAGATATAGCTTATCTTCCAGGCCCTACACCTAGGCCTGCAAATGGTAATACTGTTCCAGAGTCAACACTAATCATTCTTTTGATATGTATCCTAAGATAATAACTTTCTCAAAACATTACATTTCCAAAAGAGATCCAAGAGGGTGGAGTAGATAAAGATTGTGACTGCTTCCTTCCATGAACACACTAAAATTACAACTAAATTATGAAACAGTCAACCAGGAGAATCATCTGAATTCTAGTTGAATAGGAGTTTTATAACTAAAGATATAAAGTAAAAGCCACAACGGGATAGTAGGAAGGGCAGAGACATGAAACCAGCTAGCCCCAAACCTTCCTGTGGTGGTTGAAAACTGAGAGGGATATCTCAGGCACAGGGGTTCCCCTCAAGGAGCAAGAAACCCACAGCCAAAAATCAGTTTTGACAGCCAGGAATACTGGTGCCAGGAAGAGAAGCCCCCACAACAACTGGCTGTTAAAAACGATGGGGATTCCTACCGCCTGGGTGAGATGGAAGGCTACAGGAAACCCAGACATCCTCTTAAACAGCCCATGCACAGATTCTCTCACAGGCACTCACCTTGAGCTCCAGCAGAGAGACAGTGATCCGGGAGGTGTCAGAGACATACAGGGTTCAGACTGAGGTGTGTGGCCACATAGTGAGGGCTGGAGGGCAGTTGCATTGTCCACTGTGTGGCTTCCTCCTCCCATGCAGCCGGCAGGCAGGTGCCATCTTTTTTTGTGTTGAGCCCACCCCCAAAAGGCCAAATCTGAATCCAATTGGTCTGGTGAGCTCCACTTCCTCCACCCTGCTGATTCACGGAGACCCCACCCAACACCAGAGGCACTTTCTCTGCAAGCAGCTAGCCCAGCCTGCATTATTACACTCTTTCTTGGAAAACTATCAGAGTCTATAGGCCCCAGGTGGGTGGAATCTAGCCTCAGTGTGCTCTGAGATTCTTGCTGAGTAGCTCCAGGCTTAGCACTGGCACCAAACTAGAGTCTACATTAATCTGTTGACCACAACTTTTCCAAAACTAGTAACTCCCTGAAACCCCACCTCACTCAACCTGCTTACCATAAGAGGCTTTATCAGTGGCTGAAGCTGAAGGGAGTCGGCAGGTGGCAGCAGGCCTTGGGGTGTCCTGACATTTTGTGGAGCTACCCTGGGTCTGGTACTGGTGGCAGCCATCCACAGTTCATAGCATGGCCTCTCCCACATGCCTTCAGGGTTAGCACAGGCATAGAACAACTGCGGATCACTTTGTAGCTCCTACCATGTAGTCCCTGATAGTGACAGGCAATGGGTGACCTTGGCTTTCACCAGAGACCCTTGCCGGAGGCCCCAGAACCAACATACTTGGAGGTTGGCTCAAACTACAGCAAAACACTGACCAATTAGCCCCACAAGCTGCATACCCAAAGGACAGACTCAACAAGCACCAGAGCCCACTGGGGTAAATTCCTCTCAGTGGGACAAGGCCCCCCACACACATAGCAGCCTATAAGCAATGGACCTGGGAAAACCCCACAGCTAATCACCCTACTGATTAGGGTAAATTCCTAATTGGGATTGGGTCAATCCTACCTACTAACTTACCAATAGCAATCAAAGCTCAACTGTAACAGGAGGGCACAAACAACACACACATGGGACACTCAAGGAGCACCTGGAGCAGGCAATCAAAGAGACTGTGCCAAGTCCCCTCAGGTCACTTGGCCAAGACTGAGGGACATAGCAGATCTATCTGACATAGAAAAAACAAACAAACAAACAAACAAACAAACAAACAAAAAACCAGAGAGACAGCCAAAATAAGGAAACAAAGAACAAGACAAAACTCCAGAAAAAGAATTAAACGAAATGGAGGCAAGCAACCTATCAGAATTCAAAACAATGGTTATAAGGATGCTCACAGAATGTAGTGAGAACTTCAACAGAGAGATAGCAAGCATAAAAAAAGGATACATAAACCATAAAAAAGAACCAGTCAGAAGTGAAGAATACAAAAACTGAAATGAAGAATGCACTAGAAGGAGTTACCAGCAAACTAGATGAAGCAGAGAATCAAATCAGCAATTTGGAACACAAGATAGCATAAAACACTCAATCAAAACAGCAAAAAAGAAAAAAAGAATCCTTAAAAAATGAGGAGAGTTTAAGAGCTCTCTGGGACAACATCAACCATAATAGCATTATAGGGGTACCAGAAGGAGAAGAGAGAAAGCAAGGGATTGAGAACATATTTGAAGAAATAACGACTGAAATCTTTTCTAACTTGGTGAAGGAAATAGACAAACAAGTCCAGGAAGTGCAGAGAGTGCCAAATAGGATGAACCCAAACAGGCCTACACCCAGACACATTATAATTAGAATGGCAAAGGTTAAAGACAACCGGAGAATCCTAAAAGCAGCATGAGAAATACAACTAGTAACTTATAAGGGAGCTCCCATAAGATTGTCAGCTGATTTCTCAATCCCGTCCAGAGGGACTGGCGGGAAATATTCCAAGTGATCAAAAGCAAGGACCTATAACCACAATTATGCTACCCAGTAAAGCTATCATTTAAAATTGCAGGACAGATAAAGAGCTCCCCGGACAAAAGTTCATCACTAACAAACCAGTATTACAAGGAATGTTAGAGGGACTTGTTTAACATAAAAAAAAATAATAATTAAAAAAAAATCAAAAAAAAAAATCAAAATTATGAATAATAAAGTAGCAACAGCTACATATCTATCAATAAATACTTTAAATATAAATGGATTAAATGCTCCAACCAGAAGACATAGGAGGGCTGAATGGATAAGCAAACAAATACATAATGCTGCCTATAAGATATTCCCTTATTTTTTTTTTTAAAGATATTCACTTCTGATTGAAAGACACATATAGTCTGAAAGTAACGAAATTCAAAAAGATATTTCATGAAAATGGAATTAAAAAAACAAACAAACACAAAACAAAGCAAAACAAAAGCTGGGCTAGCAATACTTATACCAGACAAAATAGACTTTGAAAAAAAGCCTATAACAAGAGACAAAGAAGGACACAGTAATCCCACTTCAGGGTATTTATCGGAAGAAGCCCAAACACTACTTCAAGGGGACATGTGCATCCATATGTTCATGGAAGCACTGTTTACAGTGGCCAAGATGTGGAGGCAGCCTGAGTGTCTGTCAATGGAAGAACGGATAAACAGGAGATGATACATATATACAAAGGAATATTGCTCGGCGATGAAAGGGAACGGGTTCTTGCCATCTGTGACAGCATGGATTGACCTGGTGGGTATTGTGCTGAGTGAAGTGTCAGACAGAGAAAGACAGATGCAATGCGATTTCACTTATATGTGGAATCCAAAGAACAAAATAAACAAATGAAACAGAAACAAACTCATAGATACAGAGAACATATTGATGGTTGCCAGATGGGTGGGGGGTTGGGGTTGAATGAAAAAGGCAAAGGGATTAAGAAGTACCAATTGGTTGTTACACAGTAATCGTGGGGATGTTGGATATAGCATAAGGAATATAGTCAATCAATCATATTGGAATAACTATGTATGGTATCAGGTGGGTCATAGATTTGTTGGGGTAGTAGATGGGAGAGGGTTGGGGGCAGAATAAAAAGGCGAAGGAATTAAAAAGTACAAACTGGTAGTTACAAAATGGTCATGAAGATGTAAACTAAAACACAAGGAATATAGTCAATAATATGATAATAACTATGTAAAGTGCCAGGTGAGTACTAGATTACTCAGGGAATCATTTCTTAAATTATACAAATGTCTAAAGAATGTGCTGTACACCTGAAATTGATATAAAATAATATTGAATGTCAACTGTAATTGAAAAACTTTTAAACGGGGGAAATAGCTGAAGGGGAATAAGAGGTCCAAATTTCCAAGTATAAAACAAATAAGTCATGGGGATGTAATTTACAACATCAATAATATTGTGATAGCGTGGTACGGTGTCAGATGGTTGCTGGGCTTATCATGGCGATCACTTCTTTAGGTGTATAAATATTGAATAACTATGGTGCACACCTAAAACTAATGTAATATTGTACGTTAGCTATGTTTTAATAATTTTTGTTAAAGTAAGTATAATATAAAGAAAAAAACTAATGGAAAAGTAGCGGGGCAATTTGTGTCACAAACCTTCAAATTTTACATTAAAACTTTAATATAAAAATTAGAAAAAAACGTTAAATTTCTAAAATGAACAAGGTTTTCTATGGCTAAATGGGAAATCGGTGATATCATTTTATTGATAAGATTCATTGTTATATTTAATATACTTAATATTTAAAATTAAGAGTATAAGTGGAGGCATAAGTTTTATCAACAGTCAAAATATATGTTGAATTTAAATCACTTACGATACTGTATAAAACTTTAAGCTCTTAGATTCATAGACATACTTATTAACCATTATTAGTAAATATTATTAATCAATATTCTTCTTGCCTGTATAACTTAAGACCCTTATTAGTATATCTTCCTTGATAGGAATTATCAAACAGTTTCAATATTCTCTAACTTTTTTTATAATGCCATTATATATCATTAAAAACAATATAAGTAACCAAGTAAGTTAAAATATTCTAAACTTCTAAACTAAAAATGTCTGGTAGAGTCTGGAATATTTCCCAGAAAGAATCCATTGAATGCAGGTTACCATGGTGATTAGCAAAAATGTGGAATGAAGTTCATTTCATGATAATTGCTACATATTTGCAGCTGAAGTGCATCTTTCAGTTTCAGTCTTACACTTTGAGACCATAATAATAGCTCTGGAATCTGAGTTATAAATTTAAACCTATAATATTGTGCAGGGACATATCTAATTCTGTGAAGATTCTTTTTTTTCTTGTGGTGACCAACATGGCAATATTTAAGAGTTTACCCATATTTATTGGCATTTCTATGTACAGTTAATTGAGATTATGTTTGACTGATTCTTAAAAAAATAGAATTTACAATGTCCACAAAGCAACTTAAAGATAAAAGAAAAGCATTTTATTTTAAAATCCACCCCCTTCAGGAAGAATTTTTAAGGCAGCTAAATACTCCTGTGCTATAATTATTTCTGAAGTTCATGGTCTACTGCCAACTTTTGTGAATTAATAATAAGTTTTGAAAAATGATGCCAAATTCAGAAAGTTGGTGATTTGAAAAGCTATTTTAACTCTTTTGGGGCTAAGTGAAAATTAAATATAAAATGTAGCAAATTGCTAAGTGTTAGTATGCAGTATTGCAATTCTATAAATAAACCTAATAAAAAATTATTAATGTTAGATACAGAATAGCTATGTCAAATTTGCTTTATTGTATACTGCTACTTCAAGTTTGTGTAATGATTTGATTTTAGAATACCGTCTATTTTTTCTTAATTCTTACAATCCTCTGAAGAAAAATAATATTAAAATGAAAATGATAACATTCATTGAGGACTTACTATGTCACAAAAACTACTCTACATGTACTCATTTAAGTCTTACAATAATACTAAGAAATAGATGAGGAGGAGGAGGAGGAGGAGGAGGAGGAGGAGGAGGAGGAGGAGGAGGAGGAGGAGGAAGAGGAGGAGGAGGAGGAGGATTGTCTTCATTTTACGGACGATGAAACCAAGGCACAGAGAAATGAAGCAATTTGCCTGATGTTACACAGTTAGTTAGAACAGAATTACATTCAGAGAGGCTGGCTTTAGCGTCCTTACTCTTAATCATATAATGTTATACTACTGATCTGAATTATGTTTATTCTCAATTAATAGAACCCAAACTATAGGCTCAAAGAAGCCAAGTACTGCCAATGGTACACAGTTATCAAGTGGCAGAAGCGGTACTGAAGTTTGTTTCCTGATTCAAAATCTAGGAAGCACTCCATCACAGTTCGTGGTCTCCTTTGACTTGAACATAAGTTGGTATTCTTTTCTCCCTGGCCAGTTGGGAATGAAACAAGTTTAGTTTAAACTGCTTATTACAGTTATAGCCTTCAGATTGGACTCGCTATCTCTTATGTATATTTGCCTTTTCTATATAGCACTGATACATAAGAATTAAACCACAAATGAGTAGTTTGCCATTAGTAACAACCAGTTTACGACTTAGCATTTTTTTTTTTTTTGAAAATTTTAGTTGAAAGGAAAAAAGATGACTACTCGCTATTAAGAAACCTATGGAATTAGCCTTTACATGTTATAAGAAATTTTTAGTCGGATTACAATAGTCCTTTTAAAATTAAGAAAAAAATACAGGGATGTGTAGCAGTGGATGGCTGAGAAATAAACTGTCTCATGTGATTAGCAGAAGAGGAAGGAACAATATTAGAATACCTAAATTTGTTCTCTAATAAATACTATAGAAGTAACCCTACCCATGAAATGCTTCAAAAGTCTGGCTGTGTGTGTGTGTGTGTGTGTAAAATAAGAGCAATTGAAATTGAAGTCCAAATTTAAAAAAAAAAAAAGACAAACGAAAAAATAAATGCCTTCTCCTCATATCAATCTAGTAGGACAATCTGCTATAGAAAAATACTAAGTGTCTCTGACAAGCAAAGGAAAGCACTTAGTAGTAGGAGAACCAGAGGAACTGAACTGCTCGCTGTGACTCGCAGACATAGCTCGTAGAAATACTTTAAATGCATAGTATTTAAGGAGAGAATTTCCATGCTGCTTTAAAATTTAGGTTTAAATAAATAACAATCAGATACAACTAATATTTTCTGACTCTGCAATGATGTCCATGACATTAAAAGAAGAAAAACTATTAAAATAACGTCCCTTATAAGTGCCCTGTGAGGGATGGCATATTCAGCATTCATTTAAGGATAACTGTTTACTCTCTGTTTATGATTATATTTGCATATACACTCGCAGCATAATTATGGACCATATTTATGAAGGAAATTAGTGTATTAGAATGAAATATAGTGAACGTCTTTTTACTGATATTAAATATTTTTTATTAAATTAAATTACAGCAACATGCATAATAGTAGTGAATTTTGATAACTGAAATTAAACACTAAGTTGCAAAATCCTTAATCTTTACAGTGAAATGATTGCAAATGGGAACTCTTTTTAGTGCTTACATAATAAATACTTTACCTTTGAGAGTGCTGTGATTATCTTATTAATGAAGTAATAGACTAGCTAGGTACTAAGTGTCAAAGCTTATGAAACATTTTACAAATTAGTCCTCAGTGACATATAAGGATTAAAACCCCCAAATGAGAAATTTGTCATTAACAAGTAGTTTGCCACTAAGCGCTCTTTTTTTTCTTTTTATTTTGGTTGATTATGCTTATGAAACCCTTATTGAGTATTTTAATTAGCTAAATTATAAAGATTCTTTAGAAATGAATGATTAATATGAAAATGTTTCTATTTTTATCGTGCCCATTTAGCAAACATATGTTGACTCCTATGGTTCGGGAAGTATGGAACGCACTTGATATTGTCTGAGAAAATGATATAGACTATTGTTACTCCTCAAATTTGCCAATGATATTTTAATATATATTATTCCCTATAAAACATTAAAATAAAACTGAACATATTAAGGGATGACTTGAAATACTTAATGATTAAATAAATACAGAACAGAAATTATAATGTTATTAAGGCTAATTACCCTACTAAAATAAAGCAGGCATTATTATATCCCTCATTCTATTATTAATATATCTAGATGAAGTTGCACATTTTTTTTTCACAGCACAAGAGTTATTGCTGATGTCGCAGATAATAAAGTACAACAAATCGATGTCAGATTGTGGATAGTGGGAGGTAGCCAATCTCACCCATCATCTGGATGAGTCATTACCACACATTCATCTCACAAAGCAGTGGTTCAAATTAGTGCCTCATCAAAATCACCAGTGAGGACATATCACAGGCCTACTATTCATAGGAACAGAAACTCCAAGTGTTAAATTGGCAAATGCCAAGTATATGTTAGTAATTGAGATCGATTCAAAAGAAAAATGATATCCTTTCAGAACATAAATAATTTAGTTGGCAGAAAGAAGACGTTCATGGAACATTCAAAGCAAACAACATCCAAATTACTACAAAAATATAGTACATACTAAATGGTTCTCTTTCTTCTATAAGAATTTTCTTAAAAATCACTTCTGTTAAGTGGCCCTGATGTCTCTAAACAAATTAATCATTTCTTCCACTGGGAATATGTTTATTAAGCATTTCTCAGTATCTATTTCAATGTTGTTGTTTGTTTTTTTTCGTAATGTCTATACTCAGCAAGAATTTGAGAATGTCAAACACAGTAATGTTGTCATACTTATCTTTGTGTGTCCTAGTATGTTGCCTGCAGGAAATATGTAGTTGTTAATCAAATGAACACATTCACAAGAAGCTCTAATGGTCCTCGATTATTGGGCACAGATCATTATCTTGCCTCTATTTGGTCCCAGAAGGCACTTACTCTGGTGTTGTCTGTTGGAGATTCAGAGCAGAAGTAGTGGCATTTAAGTACCTTTCACACAAGTTGTTACACCTTCTGGACACCATGCACACAGATACACAGAAAGAGGACACATAGAGGTATTGTTATTGGAGAGGCATATGCTGATGTGGGAGTAGAAGATTACCTTCAAGAGGAAATGCTGATAGTTTATCTTTGTTTTCTGATTTCTGTCTAGATGAAAGATTTGCATGTTTACGCTTTCTCAAAAGACAAAGTAAGGTGGCATATGTTGCCATTCACTGCGGATTTATGGGTTATATTTTATTTTCTGCCATGATTCAGACAGTTACATTTTTCCCTTTCTGTGATTTTAGTCTAAGCTGTGATAGCAGGAAGCATTTTGATTCTCTCCCATCAGGGTCCACCCCTCCACAGCTAGCTGTTGATTGCTCGGAAAAGTAATAGTTTGGGGCACAGGGGTCACACACACCTCTACTACCGAATTCCCGACACCAGATCTTTCATCTCTAGAGATTCATTATCATGATTGAATGATTTTGTCTATTTTTTAAAAATATAACTACTCATTAGTGAGGAATTCTTACTGTGAATGAATTGATCAGATCACATCTTTCTAGACTGAAGGAACCTTAAAACTTCCTTAAAGGACTTGTCACTAGAGGCGTGCATGAATGATGCACTTTGCCATTGTCTTCCTGTCCTCGTTCTGATTAACTATGGCATTTGGTTATTTTTAAAACATCATTAAGAAGAGGGGATCAGTGTGATCCCTTTTTAGTATATTCTTTTATACTTACCATAGGAAGTGGCATAGCATTACACTAACCAAAACTATTTAATAATTACCTTTCCATCAAATAATTAATAAAATATTTGCCCTTTCTCTTTCAAATATTATTTTCTTTAAAAAAGTTATTGTAACAGACATGAAGTTCTGATATTTTCGTCAAGAACGTGCTTTAATTTCAAAACTCCAAAATTTGGATGCTTCATTTACCAACTATTCAAACATTTTGCTGAGTTGACACTTGCTTAGCAGCCTAGATTCAGTGGCATTATTGGAGAACCACTTAGCTAATTTAGAAAGTTTTACAGTCTAATTCAACATGATATTTAAACAATATGGAAGATTTTCAGAAAAAGAAAACATGAAGATCTGAATTTGTATCACACTAAATTATACTAAATATTGATATAATACCATAAAAACAGAAAGACTTAGGCTTTTTTTCTTGTAAACCCTCATGAGAGGCGACATTATCTGTCATTTCTTTTCTTTTTTTGAGCTATTTTCAACTTATGTTCTTCTTGGCTATGAAATAAAGGCTAGCAAGCACTTTCTGGTTCCAGAAGTGTTGAAATGTATTCCTTCTGTTTTGGGTTGTTTTCAGAAATGCTTCCGTAAAGGCTTCATTTTCACCAAGATTGATAGTAAAAAAAAAAAAAAAAAAAGGAATACACAGACTAACAACATAATTTTCATGGATGATAGATATTTGGATGGGAAATCAATTTCATACTACTGCAAAATTCATTTAAAATATATGTGTATTTTTTATGTGTGGTCTTATAAATGTTTTGTCAATTATTGCTTATCTTACCATTAATATGGACTTTGGTATGTCAAGTAATTTAAACTATACATCTAGATATAGATAGACATACATGTAGATATAAATATAGATAGATAGATAGGTAGATAGATAAGCTATATATAGACATATATTTGCCTTTTGAATACCCAAAGTTCTATTGGCCGTGTTGTAGATGGCCAATTAGCAGGTGGAAAAAGATAACCATTTTCTTAATAGAAGCAATAACTAAGTAAATTACTTGTCTAGTTATTTTTTTAAATGTATTTATGTTTACAACATTTAAAATAGGATGATACTATGTACAGGTAACATTCTAGTTCTTGAGGAAAATGCAGTGAACAAACCATAAAAAAGTGCCTATTGTTGTACTGATATTCCTAATGGGGAGGGGTGATATAAGTAAATAAGTAAAATTAGATAAATAGTTATAGAAAAAAATGCAGCACAGAAAGGGAATGACAATTAATTTTTTAGAAAGTTAGCCAGGGTATATAAACTAGATGTTAGTTAAAATATTTTGCTGATACACTGTGTGGCTTTTTCAGACTTTTAGTGACCTAGCTGAGATAGCATATGTCTTTTTATAGACTCTATAAACTCCAATGATAATCCTGAAACAGGATCTTTACAGTTTACCAGAGTCACCTTATTAAATAGCTATTAAAACACTTCAGGGCACGAATAATGTGATTTTTCTCACCCTAGAGATGACATTAACCACTAAAAAAAATGTGCATTTTTTTAATTCAGCGGAATCAAGAAAATTTGTCAAGACTGGTTGTGCGGACGGAGGGGGAAGTATAAAATGTTTTATTTTCTGATATATAGAGGTTAGAATCTGATGCTTGATTAACCATTTGATCCCATCAAAAGTAATAATTTTTCATAGGCAGTAAGATTAATCATGGGTTTCTGTTGCATTTTGAAACGTAGCTCAATAATAATGGAGTAATATTAGTGGGGTAAAAAAAAAAGTCCCTGTTTTGAAATAGAAAATTTTATGAGACAATAGATTTATAAGCTGAAAACATCATAATAATAAACTTACAAAGATGAAAGACTCAGATCAGTGCCACGATGCATTTAATAGCAAAATCTATGAAAACAAATTATTTTGTAATTTAATTTTTTGCAAAAAGAAAATAAATCAGAAAACATTAAAATGCTTGATTAATTTTTATTTGTAGTGTAAAACAAGTTTATTTTAAATTGTAGTCTTATCCCTTTCTTTTAATGTTATTAGCTGAGAGAAAAGCTTAAAACTAAGGTCCACATAAAATTATCTTTTAATCTCAGATAACAAGTTATGAGTTAACTACAAATAATAACAACTATATTTCACATTTATAGAAGGGATACTATGTGATAGATATAATCATATTTGTTTCTTACAGAAACCTTGTGTGGTAATTATTGTTATATTAATGAAGAAATCGAGGCTCAGAGATATTGTTAGTTAAACAAGCAGTAAAAGACCGAGATATGAATCAAGTATACCTAGAGTCCATATTGTTAAAATACATCTGTTTGACTCTTTTAAGTAATATCCTTTTTTTAATGCTATCACAATATTGTTCACTATATTCTCCATGGTGTACATTATATCCCCACGACTTATTTGCTTTATACCTGGAAATTTGTACTTCTTTCCCCTTTACCTTTCCCCCTTTTCTAAATGATTCAATTAAAGTTGACATTTAATATTATTTTATATTAATTTCAGGTGTACAGCATAGTGGTTAGACATTTATATAATTTAAGAAGTGATCCCTCTGATAAGTCTAGTACCCACCAGGCACTATACAGAGTTATTATGATATTATTGACTATATTCCCTACACTTTACATCCCCATGACTATTTTTAACTACCGATTAGTACTTTTAAATGCCTTCAAATTTTTCACCCTATCCCCCAACCACACCCCCATCTATCACCCCAATAAATGAATATCCATCTGACAATATACACAGTTATTATAATATCATTGACTATATTTTTTATGCTATACCCTGCATCTCCATGACTACTTTTGACAACAAATTTGTATTTCTTTCTTTTTTTTGGGAAGCTGTTATTTTTATTTATTTAATTAGTTGATTAATTAATTAATTAACTTACTATTATTTTTTTAAGGAGGGCACATCTCACAGTGCCCCATGTAAGGATCAAACCAGCAACCTTGTTATCAGCACCATGCTCTAACCAACTGAGTAAACCAGCTGCCCCCAATTTGTATTTCTTAATCCCTTCCCCTTTTTCACTCCCATCTGGCCCTCCCATCTGGCAACCATCAAAATATTCTCTGTATCTATGAGTTTGTTTGTTTATTTGTTCTATATATCCCACATATAAGCGAAATCACATTCATCTTTCTCTGTTTGACATACTTCACTCAGCACAATTCCATTCAGGTCCATCCATGCAACCACAGAGGGTGAGAGCCCATTTCCTTATTGCACATATGAGGTCGGACAATTAAGTTCGCAAACTTGTTGCAAAGATGCTGCTAACCTTCTTTGATATGAGAGAGAGGGATTATTCATCATGAATTTGTACCAACTGGACAAACAGTTAACCAAGTTTACTATTTGGAAGTGCTGAAAAGGCTGTGTGAAAACGTTAGACAAAAATGACCTGAACTTTTCACCAACAAATCATGGCTCTTGCATCATGACAATGCATCAGCTCACACAGCACTGTCTGTGAGGGAGTTTTTAGCCAGTAAACAAATAACTGTGTTGGAACACCTTCCCTACTCACCTGATCTGGCCCCCAATGACTTCTTTCTTGCCCAAAGATAAAGGAAATATTGAAACGAAGACATTTTGATGACATTCAGGACATCAAGGGTAATACAACAACAGCTCTGATGGTCATTCCAGAAAAAGAATTCCAAAATTGCTTTGAAGGGTGGACTAGTCGCTGGCGTCGGTGCATAGCTTCCCAAGGGGAGTATTCAGAAGGTGACCATAGTGATATTCAGCAATGAGATATGAAGCACTTTTTCTAAGATGAGTTCACAAACTCAATTGTCAGACCTCGTATGAATCTAAGAAAGAAAGCATTGGGAAAATGAAAATTTCTTATGGGAAAGAGTAGAACACGTAAAGCCGACCACATTGTGAAAGGTTTTACATATATTATTGTGGAATTTAAAAATGCTAGTGGCTGTGTGTAAACATTAAAAGATCTCAAATAGTGAAATTAATAACGAATATATTTGACAGCGATGTGGAAAATAAATTGAGGGAGAGAAACCACATGAACATGGACAATAATGAGTAACTGAATTAAGATATTGACAATTGGGATAGAGTAGTGAGAGAAGTTTCAACAGCTGTTAGGAGGAAGGAACAATTTGTCTTACAAAAACAAAAAAGAAAGCTGACGGATAACCCCAAACAGAAGCGGGATATAGGATTGAAGAACAGATTTTTGTTTAATTAAAGTTTATTGGGGTGTTAGTAAAATTAAATAGATTTCAGGTGTACAATTCTGTAATACATCATCTATATATCACATTGTGTGTTCACCACCCAAAGTTAGGAGGTGGTAGATGAAGAAGAGATTTTAAGAGGTCAAAACTTTTGCATCCGTTTGTGCTAAAATGCAAGAAGTGCTGAAAAGATGCTGCTATGGATTTGGCACATCTTAGGTCAGATCATGACTCTAATTTCCAAACTGTATAATCATGTGCAAAATACTTCAATTCTACAAGCCAAAGTGTCTTTACCCCTTCTTTCTTATGTCCCCCAGTCAGTCCCAGCTATCACTTCTATTTCTTAAAAACAGTTTTGAATCTGTAACTTACTAGCTTTTGTATCCCTTTATTACATCTCGTTTGACCTGCAGAATCCTCTTAACCAGACTTTTTGGCCTCTAACACTGTCTTCTTTTAGTCCATCTTCCATATTCCATCTTTCAAAACAAACAAACAAATTGAAAAACGGTAACAGTTTTCTTTAAAGAACTCAGTGTAGACAATGCATAAAGGGAGACAAGACTTGTCCAGGGAGATTACTTGGGATTATTACAGTATTCTAGAGGTAGCTTGATGATTCAGAAGTGATAGATTAGAGATGCAGCAATAGAGGTGCACAATGTGGATGGATTTGGAAGACTGTGCTCTGGGTAGTATGGGGATAGAAGTTGAACTGTGAAAAGGAAAGAGAGATATTTTGCTTGTAAGGGACATAGGTGCTGTAAGAAAGGAGTGCATTTAGTTGTGAAGTCCATCAGTGCTCAACAGTGCCATATTGATCTGAGACAAAAGCAAAAATGTGCACCCCTAATACGCTTATCAATATATCCTCCCATATTTTGAACCAAGTGTTAAAAGTTAATACAGGTTTTACGATAAAATATGGCTGTAGATAAAGCTCCAGACTGCCCAGTCTGTTTACATATCATTGTGAATCCTTGTAAAACCAGCCTGCACAGGAACCTGGGAGCTGTGGGTTCGTAGGAAGACTGTTGTTTTTCTTGCACAATAACACAAAGTCATAAAACAAACAGTATCTTTATTTAAAATTTTGCTATTTTCTTTATTATGCATTTTAAGTAGTGCATTGAAATCTTGTTTATATTGATTACTGAGTTTATTAACATCCCTTTAAATTTTGCACTTGAATTGAGTGCCATACTCACCTTATTTTAATTGGAAATCCTAATCTAAAAGCAAGGACATCTGGTCTGGCTATTGTAGTTAATAGTGGAGATAGTGGGATTAGGACTATTCATGACAATTTAGGAAGTATGCTAAGTGCACAGCATCCTTAGGAAAGAGCTGTGAATAGTGATGAGGTAGCAAACAGGAAAGCATATATTAAAGGGACATTCATTTATTTATTTAAACAGAAAACATTTAAATATTCAAAGCACTAACTTGAGTTTTAAAACCTCCATATTTACTTATATGACACAGTTCGTTTTCAAAAGTGTATATGGTCTATTTTTGCTTCCACACTTCATAGGTAAGAAATCATACTTACATGAATTGAGAAACCTCAAGGTATAACTTTTTCTCAAGGGAAAAGGAGGGCTGACGTTTAATGTAAATTAATTAGCACTTAGACTAAGTGGGTGGGAGGCTATAAGTCAATACCATTTTATTACTAATTTTGAGTCATGTCAATAAAATGTATTCTATGACAGAGGGAGGTGCTTGATTGTTTCTTTGATACACAAGAACACAGTGATTGTGAATATGCATCTTTTGTTAGCAACTTCTTTTATAGGTCATGAAGCCTAAAAGTACCAAGCATTTGTACTGAGGTCCTTTTAACAGTGTTTTGAAGGGTTTATCTTCATTTGGCTTATGTGTATTAATTATTTCACTAGAATAATGCTTTGTGTTTAACAAGTATATTACAAGTCAAACTTAGATCCGTGGACTTGCTACTTTCTGATTCTCATTCTGAGCTCCTACTCTACCTAGGGACATAATCTGTGTAGAGAAAGTTACAGATTTCAGGAGCAAGTGTTCTTCTCACTAAGTATTCTATTGATTTATAAACCCAAACTATCCACAGTGATTTGCTTGTGCGTACTATGTCCTCTTTTCAGTTTCTTTAAAATTTTATCTACATTCTAGATTATTGACATACATAATTATTGATAGTATTTAAAATTAAAATGTCACTTAACATCTCAAATGTGAAACTTTTAAATGTATTCCCTTGTTCTAGCTGACATTGTATTTTCAAGACAATATGGCTTTGGATAGTCCAGCATATGTCCTTCCATTTGCTGGCATTTAAGGGGGTTGATAAATAACACTCATGTCTTCTCTTGTATTCAAAACTGGTTGAGATATCAGCACAGCAGTCAAACAGATGGAGATAAACACTTTCAGTTTTTGTTCTTCTGATAAATGCTTATCGCTTATCAGAAAATTGTGTCTTGAGCTTTGCACAAAATGGACAGTGTTACCCCAGAATTCGGCCTAGCTATCCAGTCAGATATTTTACCGGACAATCCTAAACCACCACTGCGGGATCCTGCCTTATAAAATAAATGACATGGAGAGCAGCTCACTGCCTTTTCTAAGTCATTTTCTAAGTTGATTACTTATAAAATAAGTAAGTATTTTATGAAACAGCTCCTCCCTGGAGGGGAATGAGTGGGGATACAGAGATTAGGATCTTTTCTTTAAAGGAGTTGTTCTCAAAGTGTAGTCAGAAGATCCCTGGAACCTCCTTTTAAAGGTCTGTGAGGTCCTTTTTTCCAGTCACATAGCTATGTGAGACTGGATCCTCTTCATGTACTGCAACCGAAGCAATATATTGCATCCAAATAAATGAGATGAAAATTTGAAGACTCAGCTGTCTTTTGTTAAGTTCAGACATTAAAGAGATTTGCCAAAAAAACACAAAATGATACATCTCATGTCCCTAATTTTTTGGTTTGAAAAATGTAATTATTTTATGAAACAACGCTATATATGTTAATAGGTAAAAAAGTTTTTTATTGCTATTTTAAATAAATAAATAAATAAATAAACACATTTTAAAAAATGTATCAGTTCCTTACTCAGCAGATGTAACCCATAGAAACAAAAGTTCTTTGACATCCTCAGTCATATTTAAAAGTGTAAAGGTATCCTGAGATAAAAAGTTTGAGAACTATTGTTCTAATGGAAGATCCTTCATCTGGAAAGATGAAGAGTGGCAAATAACCATCTTTTGTTCCTCTAATTCTCAGCATAAAGTATTAGACTGGGGTATATGCAGACTATTTTATGAGATACGGATGCATTGATCAAAAGTATATGTATTCATCAAATTTCTTTTTGAACAGATCTTGGTAGTCTTCAATGTTAGCTCATTGTAGATATTGACTAAGACTCTCTCCTTGAACAAACTCTAATCTCCCTCGAGCCCCCTTCTTGACTAGGCCTCAGATGTGAACTTCTGTGTCCAACATATCTTTGCTGGACCTGCATTGTCCAGTCTTAGTGAAAATTCTGCTAAGTGAGTTTATCAAGAATTCCCCATCCTTGATATCTGATCAAGTCCCTCACCTCCTTCTTCTGTTGTGTAAGTCTTGCCTGTAGCAAGAATTCCGTAAAGCTGATTTAGCAAGAACCTCTGCCCCCTTGATATCTCTTCTTAGTAATTTTCCATCCATTTACCCCCCACCACTCTGCTCCATGCCTATAAATGCCCACTTCTCCTTGTTCTATTTGAACTCGTACCTCATCTCTCTCCCTATTACAATACTCCATTGTAATAGTCTTAAATAAAGTCTCCTTTATCATTTTAATAAGTGTTACAATAATTTTTTTCTTTAACAGTATCTGGGGAGAACTTTAAATTTTATTTGCTAATAATTGTTTTCCAGTATTGTGTTATTGACTTAAACTGAGGGACATTATGAAAACAACACATTGTTAAAGAAGCAAAAGTTTCCTCTGGGGGGAAAAAATTATAACAATTTTCCTACGAAAGGTAATTATTTATTTATATATTTGTTTTAATTACAATATAGTGGTATCTTTGGGAGGACTCAGGAGAAATATCTCTCAGGTCTCAGCAACAAGGAACATTGTACTTATTTTAATCCACAGACTTTCCCTACACTGTAGAGGTGGTCAGTCAAGGCCCTATCCTCATGCCCTTTGCTGGTTGCTGGAAAGTTTAGGCCACACTGGCAGTCCTCTGTTAAATGCACTGCTCAGCATAAGGAAGTTGTGTGCTCATCTAATTCCTAGCTTCAGTTTAGCTTCTCCACTCTCATTTTGTTCTCTGCTTATATTCATTTATTCTGTTACCTACCCTCTTATTTTTCTTGCTTTAGTTTTTTTAAGCCATCCTAAATCTTTTCCAGAAGTTAGCAGATTTTCTAGAAATGGTTTAAAAATAGTAAGCTGAGTGAATCATAGGGGCTGAGAAAGCAGTGGTTTTCAACTCATCCCATACCTACATTAAGTGTTAGTTATTATTTTTCCCTAATTTCTGGGTTAGAAAACAAAGAAAGGAAATAAACTATGTAAATTTGCAAGGCTAAAGTTTTTATATTAATTAAACATGGGGACCTCAGGGTTTTTTTTTGTTTCCCCCCCACACACATAATTACTCCAGGATGCCTCTGTCACAGACTACTGCCATTCTTTCATTTGGAAATTTTACAGATCATTGATATAAATGCAAATATAAATGAAAAGACTTAAAACATCCAAATTCCTATCTTGAGTCATTTACTAAAATATTCTCCCATATTGGCCTTTTTTCTTCCTCTACACAAAAGGTATTTATTTCTTTATTGAAAAACTCATTGCATATGCTTGTGCAATGTCAATTAGCCATGGTGTAACAAGAATTTTATGTTTGAGCTACAATGAATTTCTAAGGAAATCTGTTGTTTTCAAGGCTGAGGCTGCAATTGGAAAAGATCCAAATCATTACCTAAATTTACATTCTATTGTTATGCATGAATCTTTTTATAACTTCCTATAGGGTATTTAGAAATAAACAAAAGTTTTGTTTGTTTTCTTTTCTCTTTGCTTCTATTGTGCTAACACATTTTTATATAGCTAACATTTGGGGGTAAAAATCTAAATTAGAAAAAAAAAAAAAAGCAGATGAACTAAGTCTCAGAAAGAACTCTACTTTGGAAGGAAGGTTGGAATCAGAGCTTCCTTGTAGCATCAGAAGAGAAACCCAAACCAAAAGTAACAGTAAAATCTTTGCTTTACTATGAGACTATTGCATTGTTTGGGAATTAATTTAGGCAGTTATGTCTCTACAGTTTTTGTATTTGAAATCCACTTTTTAAAAAATGCTATTAATTTATTTTACAATGAAAAAAATCAAGCCATTGAGATAATATTGTGGGGAAGAAATAAAATTCCACTTTCCCTCCTTGGTTCTTTTGGCTGGCCTAACAATCATATTAACAGGAGACAGATTGATAAGAGAAAATAAAATTTAATCTCATATGCACTGGAACCCCACGTATATGAGAGTCAGAGACCCCATATACATGAGAGCTTCAGAGATAGAAAGGGGGATTGAGCTATATAAAGCATTCTAAGCTAGGGGTGAGGTAAGTTGCTTTGGGCGCTTCAAAAGGTTGTTACAGGATGATAAGAAAAGTAGATGTTCAGTTCAGTAATTAGTAGTTTTTACCCCTGCTCTATAGATAGATCAAAGGATGATCTCTTATGAGCAAGGCCTCTAATTCAAGGGTGGGTGAGAAGTTTCTCTGGAGCCTGAAGCTAAAATTACCTTTAGCTCAAAGTCATCTGCTTACCAATAAAGTACATCTTGGGGTGGCTCATCCTGGACCCCCACAATGCCATAAAGATTACTTTTTCACCGTGTGTCCCCCAGAAAACTGACTCTGAGATTGAAATTAGTATAAAGGAGGTTGATGGGGAAGGTGCACCACAAAAACACTTGTAAAAAATTGAGGGCAGAAGGATTGGACAGAGAGAGAATTCGACTGAGATGCAGGTACAACAGAGCCCCAGCCAATCCCACAGGGAACTCAGGATCTAAACTATACCTTCAGAATTGTGCCATATTATCTCAAATGGAGGCAAGAGCCTGGTCTTTGTATCCGCAACATGGTCCAGCCATTAGATGAGAGCTGACTGATGGAGGGGATCATAACCTTGGGCCAGGCTGTACTTCTCATCTGCGGGCAATTTGTGGTGAAGAACTCAGCTCTGAGCTGTCAACAGGCAATGATCCAGGCAGCTAGGGTGGTAAGTCATGGTCCCCAGGGGACATCTGAGTGGCACACTGCAGCATCTGTGAGCTGCTTGGATCCACTTGCTTTGCATTAGGTTGGTACAAAAATAATTGTAGTTTAAAAGGTTAAAAATATTAGGTTGGTGCAAACGTAATTGCGGTTTTTGCAATTCTTTTTAACCTTGAAAACCACAATTACTTTTGCATCAATCTAATATAAATTCACTCCCATCTAGGAACAGTTCCTTCAGGTTTCTTGTTGGTCTCTTTCCCTAAGGAGATTTGCAAGAGGAACACTAGTAGGATAAACTATAGTCCTCATGCTGTGGCTGGTTTGGAGGTCACAACTGATACTCATCTTTTCTCTCCTCTACTACCCAGTCTGGATTTCCTCTGCCTAGTGCCTTTGCTGGTCTAAATGACTTACCCCGTGGGTTCACCCTGATCCTCTTCTTGAGGTGTCTTTTCTCCTGTCACCATATCCTTTGTCAGGTCATGGCTGCTGCATTTCTCCATTTTCTATCACAATTGGACAGAGAAGTGCTAAGAGACATGCTAATGGATCACTTGAATGCTAAACATTTCCTTCCTTGCCTGATTTACATAACAGGAACTCTACCTCCTCCTGAGGGACAAGGTTAAGTCCACCTATGAGAATGGTACTCAGTTCCTTCCTTCCTTCTTTGCATAAGGAGCCCAAAGTGACTGAGCCCCAGCCACAACTAAGTGTTTAATGGGAGATTTACTATGTTCCATGGTAGAACCAGCACATCTAGAGCTGCAAAGCTTAGACTTGCAGGTGACAGTGAATCACAGAAGCAATGGTAAGAAGGGCTTCTCCTCCTTTTACCCCTTGGCTCCCAGACTCAGATACAAATATTCTATCTACTGGGGACACAGAAACATACAAGGGTTCTTGATTTTATGTGTTTACTACGTCATAGAGGGTGAGGCCTGATCCTTGCAAAGTGTAATCTCCAAGCTGGCACCTGTGCTGTGCCTTCCAAGGTTTTTCCATCACTCTGTCAAGCTGACAGCTTCTGGGAGGTGCAGTATGTGGTAGGACCAGTGGACGCCATAGTCATGTGACCACAACCTCACCTAAGTTTCATGAAAGCATGTTCTTTAAATGATGTGATTGCATATAGAATTTCACTTACGAGTATTAAGTCTTTGCTAAGCCTGGAATAGCAGTACTGGCTGAGGCCCTACCAACAGAAAAGGGTTCAAAGTAATCAATTTAGTCCCAAGCGTCCAGTAGATCTCCTAAAAGGATGATGGCATATTGAGGGTTCAGCATTGGTTTCTTTGCTGGAAAAATTGGACATTTGGCAGCTCCTATAGCTAGATCATTTTTGGTAAGAGAAAACTCATGCTGGAAGACCCATTCAGAACTCCATTCCTACCACCACAGCTATACCTTTCATGTGCCCATTGTGCCAGCACTGGGGTGGCTCATGACAAAGGCTGGCTGATGTCAACTGGCTGAATAATTTTGTCACATTGGTTATTTAACATTTACCATAATGTGGACATTCTCTGTAGAGCTTGAATATGTGATACAAAATACTTCAGGTCCACTCCCATAGGCCCATCCACACGCTTGTTTCCCAGACCTCCTTGTCCCTAATCTCCAAATCTTTCTTCTTCTAAACAAGCTATCTTTAAATGGCCATTGTTTCATATATTCTAACCTCAGACCACTTCTCTCCTTGCAAAGGGATTACCAATGATCTGTCTGTTGGGAAGATTTTTCTTCACTGCTATCTTTCTGGCCCTCCCCTGAGCAGAGTTAGACTGTAGCTGCTGTTCATTTTCAGCTTATAGACATATACCAAGCCAACCCATCCTTAAAAGAGCTCAGTAGTTTTCCTCCTATCATTTGATCTTATGAGATACTCTCCTTCCCCTGCAATGTTGCTATAGATGTTCATACAAGGAGAGAGTCCAGTATGACAATGGTGAGTGACACAGGAGTCATGGCCACCTGTTCATGTAACTTACTTTGCCTTTGGACCCTGCTCATGTGTGATCATAGATGTACCATTTCTATTTGACAGTGGATCGCTGCTGGCCTGGCCTAACTTTTGCCTTGATGCATCTCACAGTATCCAGTTCATGATGGGCAATTCTTGCAGCATAGTTACTTTACCTCCCATGATCAGGTGCTACACCATAGGACCCAGTAGCAAGCCAGGGGCTCTTTTAGAATGGTATATAATTCTTTTCTGCAGATGACATGGTTTTGATTCAGAATTCTAAATCAGAACTGTAAATACTCATGGTGTTTACATTATAATACTTTTACTGGGACTTTCTAGAACCACCACAGGACATCTTTTCCACCACAGATGCCTCTGGAACAATAGATACTACTGTATTACGTAGCTCAAATGCCAGACCTGGTCATACTCTAGCCTGGATCTACTATAGAGAACTTTTCTGGCCTGGGCCCCACTCAGAGCTGGTGGTCTTTCATGTCACTTGATAATAAGGGCAGAAAAGAATTCCCAACTGAGGAATGTGCCACCTCAAAGCCAAAGAAGCCTACAAGGCTTGCTTCCTTATTTCTGGTGGGAATTGTAAGATGCCATACTTCATTCTTTATTTTGAAAGGGATGTGTCAGAATGCCCCAGAACACTTAACTACTAAAAATGTCCCTCATGTGGAAATTCTCTGATTCTTCGTAAGTTTTATTTCGAGTCCATTTCTCTCTCTACATTTGCCCTCACTGAACTCAACCATTGTCAGTCTAAACACAGTTAATTATTTCCCTTCTTGAAAATTTTTCCTCACTTGGCCTCCAAGACACTCTTAATCACTTCCTAGCTTTCAGTTCACTCCTTATCAGTCTCTTTGGTGTATTCCTTTTCATAAACCTGACCTCTAAACATTGGAAAGCTCCAGGTTTCACCTCTCAAAATACTTTTCTATCTATACTCAATTCCCAGATGATCTTTTCTAACTGTGCAGATTTAAATACCATCAATAATATGATAGCTCTCAAATCTTTAAATTGTTTTTGGGAATTCTCCCCTAAACCTCAGGCTGAAATATCCAATTGCCTATTTAACACACCCACTTGAATATCTGAAAGACATCTTAAATTAAAAATGTTCAAAATTAAAATCTTTAATCCCCTCCTCTGTAGCCCCCATCATCCACCCCAGAAAAATCTACTTACCCAGTCTAACCCATCTCCACAAAAGGCATCTTCATTTTTCTAGCTGCTTTAGGCAAAGATATTTAGGCTATTCTTAAATCCTCTTTTCTCTTACATTCCACATCCAACCCATTAGAAGTTTCTTTGAATTCCTGCTTTGAATCATACCTGATATATGAATACTTCCTCGCACGTCTACCACAAACATCCAGGCCAAGCCACCATCCTCTCTTGCTTGGATTGTATAACTTCCTAATTGCTCTCTCATCTTCCTCCCCACACGCTCCAGCCCCCACAGGCCATTATGTACCCTGAAGCCAGTGTGGGCCTTTTATAATATAAGCCTGATTATGTTCCTTCTCAGATCAAATTCTTAAATGGCTTTTTATATTAGGATCAGAATAAAATTAAAATGCATCACGATAGCTTACCGAGCCTTACAGGGTTTGGTGTCCCACTATTTCTCTGAACTCATCTCCAAACCCTCTTACCTGGGGCCGCAGAATTTTTTACACACTCCAAGTCTGCTTCTACTGCAGCGCCTTGCTCTTGCTGTTCCCTCTGCCTGAAATGCTCTTCCTTAAAACTTCTGCAGTCTTTTTAAGCGTTCCTTTATAAGAGGTGGCTTTGCTAACTACATTATGTAAAATAATACCCCATCGTGCTCTATCCCCGCTATCCTAAGTTGTTTCTCTTCATTGTCACTACTTCCACCTCATGTACATTTATTTACTTCCTTCCTTCCTTATTTATTATTTATTTTTTCTCCTTTCTAGAATGTGAAATCCACAAAAGAACTGGTCTTCCCTATTCTGTTTACTATGGAATCATTGCTCCAAAAACAGTGCCTGGCACATAACAGTATACTAATACATATTCGTTGACTAAATGAATGAAAACAATTCTATGAGTATTAAAACAGTGAACTAAACATAAACTTCCTCTCAGGCATGCAAATGAAATGTGTAAAATTTCACATAGGTATATTTTATTATGTTATGATGTGTATTTTTATTTTAGATTATTTCATATATTTTGATTTTATTATTTCTTATATTTTTAAGTATTAGGATAATAATTACATGAGAGTTTTAAATACTGTCCCTCACAGATAGATTTCTTTTTGCTATATAACCTTTTATGCAGTAAACATGTTATCAAACTTATCTAATTACAATAAGAAGTCTTTCTAGATAATCAGAATTTCAGACTAAGAAATTCCATAGCTATTGATATTATCAAAATGTACTTTAATTTCCCAAGGAACAACTAGGTAAGTATAATATATTAGGAAAAATTACCTCCACTACTTAACTGGTGCTTCTGTGGACTACGAAGACAATAAAGGAAATAAAATATACATAGAGCATTAGATTAAAAAAATGGTAGAAAAGAGGGAAAATAATGAACTATACACTATATCTCAATACTAGTTAAGAAAGTAGAAAGGATGAGAAATAAAAACAATAAATAACACATAAGTTTAATTAAAAATCATAGTTGGAATATTAAGCACTTTCCTGTGTGCCAAAACTCTGTGAAATACTATTTTAGTTCATTCAGGCTTCTGCAACAAACTGTCACAGACTGGGTGGCTTAAAAACAACAGAAATTTAATTCTCACAGTTCTGGAGACTGGAAGTCTGACCAGGGTGCCAGATGAGGGCCTTCTTTCAAGCTGTAGCCTTCTCTCTGTATCTTCACATGAAGGAAAGGGCTGAGGAGCTATCTGGGGCCTCTTTCATGAGGGCACCAATTCCATTCATGAGGGATCCACTTTTGTGACATAAGCATCTCCCGAAGTAACTAACTCCTAATACCATCTCATTGGGGGTTAGGATTTCAAAATATGAATTTTGAGGGGACAGAAACATTCAGATCATACCAAATGGCAGACATATATTTTCTAATTTAGGACTCATGATCACTCCATGAGGTGGATGCGAACACCCTCTTCCACTTCAGAGATGAGGACTCGGAGTCTAAAGGAAGATAGGGGATGGCCCAAAGCCAAATAAATATTGTGAGGAGTACAGCCAGGTTTTCTTATGTCAGACTCATTTTCCTTACCATTGTACTAGGAGATACGGTGCATAAATTCACAGCAGAGTATTCTAATAGGAGCAGCAGTCTGTCATCTACTGTGTATTATGTTACTTTGGAATTTACACTTAATTGGGCATTCCCTAGCTAAGATCTCACTGGGCCAGTTAGATCATTTGCCTATGATCTAACTACAGCAGTTCTCTGAAATTGGCAATAAAGGACATTACCCATGATTACAAAGAAAAGAGAGCTGAAGGTTATTTTATTTTTAGTGCTGTGTAATAATTTGAAACTGTTGTTCTTACAGCTAACAATGCAGTAAATCACTTTGGAGCAAGTCCTGAGAAGTCCTACACATTACCTTAGTTCAAGCTGGTTCAAAGACTTGCTCGGACAGAAAAGAAACATAACCATTCCTCGAAAGTTAGAAACAGCTGGGTAATGAAAACTCCGGTGCTCTCAGTTCCATTTAGGCATTTAAATTTCCCAAATTTCCATGTAGGCATTTATTTTGAACATTTTAACCCAGAACAAGGAATATTCCTTAAGATGGAATTCAAAACACTTTTGGGATGTTAGTTCAATATGCAAAAACCAGCACTGAGTGGTTTGGTGACACAAACAAGTAAGATTTAATCCCAAGTCTTCAGGACACCTTATTCCAAAATATTAATCTTTGAACAATCTAAACTTATCAACACACATAGAATGAATCCATACTGGTCCTTGGAAGGGATTGTTTTGTGATTAAAGGCCTTAAAAATAAATTATGTTGCACTGGCATGGGCCTCTCCAATCACTCATAATGGCATATATGTCTTGATATATAGCACAGACTATTCTTCTGTTGTTCTTGGTCTAATAATTGCAGGCATAAAGCATTAGCCACATGAGGTCACTGTTGTTCGTACATGAATTATAACTGCAATATAAATCTTTATTCTCCTGGTTGAGTGGTCTTGATATCTATGACTTGAATAAACAATGCGTGTGTGGTGAGGGGTGGGTAGAATATTGAGCAAAGCAGACTTTAGCAATTCATTTAACTTAGTTATACTTTTTAAATTTTAAGGAATTCTTTTATAGATAAATCAGCAATTATTTTCAATAAGTCCAGAATTTAAAAATTTTAGAGTAGTTTGATTTAGAAAAAAGATTTAATAATGTATACAAAAGCCGCCTTTGTCCTTAGAGGCATTCTGAAATTATCTGGCTATGAGACTTTCAGTCTAGTTTTCACGGGTGGTTTTTAAAGAGCACACTAAGTTTCATAGTCTTATGTGCAGTCAATTATTGTGGAATATATTTAGAAATATAAGAAATAAATCATTTATTATTTAAGTGGCATCTTTTAAATCCCTGAGCCACGATATTGATGTTGTCCCTTCCTCATAGTCAGAGGTTCATTTTTAATTAAGACAATTCAAAGTTAATGAATTAAATAATGGTTGTAGAAATACCAGGCTTTCTAAATAATGGAACATCCTAGATACAGTGTATATTTACCAGAGGACACCACAACTGGTCTTGTCAAAGTCACCAACTACCTCCGTGATACTAAGTCAAATGAACCCTTCTTTCCCTTCTTTGTTCTCTTTTTACTGTATGTCTCAGGAACATTCAACAGAATTGAGCACTCTTCAGCACTCCCTCATTCTTGAAATTCTTTTTTTTTTTTTGGTCTGCTTTCTATAATGTCACCCTCTTTAAATTTTCCCCTTACTTCAATAGCTGCTCTCTGTCTATAATACCCAACCGCTAAATATTGATTTTCTTTAGGTCTCCTTTGAATCCTCTTATCTCTCTCCTACCTCCCCAAGTGGTCTTACCCTTTCCATTTAAAAATACCATCCATATTCTGATGACTATCTAATTCATATCTGCAGCCCAGTTCTTTCTTCTCAGCTCCAGACGAGCATATCCAAACTGCCTTGTGAATAGCTCCCTGGAGGTGTCACACAGACATTTCACCTCCGTACCTAGCGCATTCCTGGCATATAGTGGCAGCATAATGGACATTTCTTAAGCGAATTAGCGAGTGAGCGCATATGTGCATCATGTGAGCAGCAGCTCGTGTATGAGTTATTTGTGTTGGGATTATCTTAGTTCACTTACGTGGCTATGAGCAGAACCATATAAAATGAAATTCTAGCATATGTGAAAGAAGTTCCTAAAGTGCTTCTCAATGACAGTATTTTTTTGAAGATTGTTGGTAAATCACATAAAATATGCTATCTTATCACATAACGTACTGAGAGTCATAAGGACTGGTAATTGAGTTTCTTTCTGCACTTGGTCACTTTTTCACGTGCCTGTCCAAACTTTCTTATATCCTTTCCCATCTCTGTTTTCTCCACTGCTTTCTAGGGTTCCACTGTGAAATATGGTCCTTTATTCTACATACGCCCTTTCAAGTATAAATGAGAAAAAGGATACATATTGTGATCGCCTCATTATGATGCTTTCATTCTTATCACACATATTTCCATTGAATATTTGCCATCTGATTATTTTTAGGATTCTTTCTAAAAAACAAATTCACCAACGTGATTCAGTGGAGACAGGAATGATAAAAATCTCCGTGAAGATGAGATAAAGAAATAAAGGAAAATTATTTGTTGATGAGAGTGTCAGCATTTTAATATTAGTATCATGTGAGATAAAACTAATAGACATGTTAAACAGAATAAAATAGGCCTGGTGCTTCTTCAGGGTATTTTCAATGTTAGAGAGTCTACCTATCTATTCATTTCTCTTTTTATGATTAGTAGGCTAATTAATTTTGAAGAGCTATTTTTGGCAAGTCCTTATTAAACTAGGATTATGCAGTCTTGATTGTCTCTTTTATGGGACTAGAGATGACTAATGAGAAATATATACTAACTTCACATTTTGTTAAAGTTTTTCACCTAATGAGTCCATTCTGGATGGTTAATTTTAAGACTTATTTTAGTCACTAACTTTCTACTTCCTGTTACTGCAAATTATGAAATGCCGAGCTCCTTATCTTTTGCTGCTCTTCCATAATATTCAATTTAAACCTGTTTCTATTTATAAGTTCTAAGTATTACATTTTTATTTGATGCAACACACGTTGAAGTCATACGAGTTTATCAGGGCTCTTGACTGTTTTGTGTGTAAATACTTGGAAGATTGATTGACACTCTTAGGGTTAAAAATTATAAGGACACCGTCATTGACACCTGTTCTGTGTTCTTTTTAATGCCTATAATATTCCTGTACGTAGAGTGAACAATAACGTACAATAAATGTTTTTGTGTTTGTTTTTTTTTTGATTTGTAAAGTAACTATTTTTTCCCTGTTCGGTCATAAATATACACTCTTACAAAGAGAAACATTTCATACCTTTCAAACCATTGCTAACAATTAGAAGTAGAAAGAACATAGAACCAATAACAGCTGTTCTTCATGGCATTTTTTTTCCATTAGTTTCAGAATTTACCGCTAACCTAACTGACATCCAATTAAAGACATTGGGAGGCCGAAAAAACAGCCTTCAGAGATTATTGACTACTAATACCTGTGTGTGTGTGTATGTGTGTGTTTGTGTGCATTTGCTAGGGTGTTTTAATGCATACCCATATTTGTTCATTGCAGGTAGAAGATATACGCAGATGCTATTCTAATAGAGCTATTTTTTTCTCTACGATTTCTAGATCAGAGTTGCCTGATTTCTATTTTAGTGCATAATCAAAATTCATATGTTGTGGTTGCTGTGAGATGTATTATACATGCTGTAGTACATTCTATTATTCCCAGTTTTATGTTGCCCTCCCTGTAAGGGGTTATACTTCCATGCTCTATTGACATTGGTTTGGCCACGTAACTTGCTTTGGAAATGATGTGGCCACATCCTTGCAAAAGCTCTAAGAGCAATTGTGTGGTTTTGCCATTGATCTTTTTTTTTTTTCCTGCCAGCACACAAAGAGTATTTAACATTAGTGAGCTTCATTTCAATTGAAATATTATTGCAATTAATAATAGTACGGTCAATCCAGATAGGTCTGATGCTTCAGCCAGGGTTCCAGGTTGCAGACATGGGATGCGAGGCTCTAGCTGACCTGCAGTTGAGGCATAACTGAGTAAGAAATAACCCTTATTGTTGTCAGCGCCTGAGACTTTCAGGTCATTTGTTAACACATAATAATTTAGGGAAAGCTGACTAATGCATGTACATATAACTTTAGCATAGTAAGCCATCACCCAAATATGTATTATTCTACTGTCTCTGCTTAATTCTCACGATAATAAAAAGATTGATTAATATAATTTATGGTTTCAAATGTTTATTAGTAAAAAAAAAAATGCAGTGCACCTGGTAGGCAAGCAGAAACATTTTACAGTTCTTCAGATCCACCTCCCCCTATTCATTCAGCTGAGAACAGATAAAAAAAAAAAGAGTCGAATGTTCAAACATTTGTATGTAAACTTCCTTTTGTTCCTTAATTAGGCTTGCTCAGTTGTTCTTTAACAACATGGCAAATAAGAACTACTTTAAGAGGTGTATATATAAAAAGTAGTATATCATTTTTCATGAGTGGTGTAGAACCTAATTTATAACAATGTTATAACCTCACTGTCTCACTATGGTACAACTAATGCTTTGCATGTTGTATCAATGTAGTAGACTTGAGTTTGTATGAGACAATTCTTTCTTATAACAAGTGCTATTTAAGAAAATATTTTCAACACACTTATGTGTTCTGAAATTTGTTAAGAACACATTTTCAGTTCTCAAAAAGCCCAGTTAGTTAAAACCTAGTATTATAAGCTCAAATTGAAGCACTGTGTTAGATTACACTTTTTATGTAATTATCTTCCTAAATTACAATTTAATTTCTGGAATTTGTGGCCAGATGTCTCCACAGTCCTTTACCAGTTCAACTAATGTGACACCACTTTTGTGCCTCTTGAAATCATTGAAAAAGATTCTCTGTGTTCATATGCAGAGATATGCTCTTTTGTACTAAGGAAGGCACAAAGATGTAGATCTCACATCCAGTCCAATCAATGCTCTTTAAAAAATAACCACCAACGTGTCTCCCATGATGCCTGCATAGTATTTCAGTTTCAGTCAACATTGATCCCACAGTCTCTGAATATCTAAAATGATAAGACTTAGTGAGACATTTAAAGATACATAGAGTTTACATTTATATAAAAGAGGAAAACTACTTTTATGCTTCAACAGAAAATAATCTGTAGTAAGTGTCATGTGGGTGACATAAAGTCACTGAAGGAACGCTGAATCAAAAATGAAAGAATGGATTCAAAATTGAGTTTTGAAGGATGGGCTGGATTTCAATAGATGCCTAAGAAGGATGAGTGGAGGGGCACTGTGGGGTAAATAAACGCATGCTCTGCCACCTCAATGGCCTCGATTTTTCCTTTTTAAAAGAGGAAGAATGTGACACTTGTGGGTATTTGTACTCTGATCCAAAATGTTATGAATAACTGATAAAGATTTTTAAGTTTTGAGTGACCAAATAATTTGTCAAAATTGGGATACTTTTGCGAATTAAAGGGGGGAGTATTAATAATTATCTTGGGACAATAGGTATAAATTAGGTTTCCTTTGACACACTGGGATGTATGGCCACCTTTTTAGAGAATCTGATAAAAACTCTGAACTCTAGGTTAGAAACCCTTGGTTATTATCTACCAGAGCCTCTGTAATTGAGTCTTATTTGCACTCTCCCCAATCTTTGAAACGAAAATAGCCAAAGTGAAATTTAAAAACTCAATTCAGGTCACATTTATTCACAGCTATAGACACTCCAGTACATTATTTTTTCTTTTTGAATAAAATCTCTCTCTTTTTTTAAAAAAAAATCATGGCCTACAAATTCTCCTTTTGATGATCTAGGACCTGCCTAGCTTTCTAGGCTCATTGTCTCCTGCTTCTAGGTTCCTTTCTATTACATTCCAGTTACTCTACTTGTCTTTCTGCCCTTTGGACATAATAAGTGTGTTTCCTCTAAGGATCAGTAAAGTTTCTATTTGTTCTACCTAGAATGGTTTTCTCCTATATACTCTTATGGCTATCACCTTCACATTCACCTTCAGGTCAACTTTTATTTCCTTAGAGAGGCTTCCCTGACCATCCTGCTTAAAGAAGGATTACTTTACCCTTTGGAAACATTTTTATTGTGAATTTCCTTATGATTACCAGCTACTAGCCTGCGTATGTGTGTTGTATGCATGATTATGCTTAGTTTATTGTTTGTTTCCCCAATAGAAAGTACATGCCTTAAAGGCAGGAACTTTGTCTTTTCCATTACTATATTCCCAGTATCCAGAATGATGCTAGCACATACTGGATGCTAAAAATATAGTCGCTGAGTATATGATCTTTGCTCTCTAGTCTGTTTCCTAAGCTTTCCTGGTTTTCTTCATACACATGCAATCTATAACAGTGTGAAGAATAAAACACAAGCCCACACCTATAACTTTACAGACCAAATCATAATCTTAAAGGAATAGGCAACTGACTCACTGTTACTTGGTGTTGACGCTGGCCTAATAAATAGTGTCAACTGAGAAAGAATACAATCAATAAGGCAATATAAAGGTAACATAACACCTTTATTACTGATAAAGTTGATATTAGAGAATATATCTGCAGGAAGGTGATTTTCTTAATATGAATTAGACAGGCATGGCTGAATAATCAGAGCCTCCCCATGCAGGAGGTTGCATGTAAAACTTACATATGGGCACGTGGGAATGTTGGCTTCTCAGAATGAGGAATGGCTAGACTGCATAAGCCTATTTTCTCCTTTTGAATTTACCAGTCATATTAAACCCCTCCTTCTCCCCTGCAGAGATGTGAATAAGAGGGCAGAGTTAGGCTGCAGTAGTGTAATCATGGAGCTGTCACCAATAGACATAACATAAAGACTGGTGAAGAAGCACCTCCAAGTCTATGACTAACACTGTGCTTTTAAAAGTGTATATATTTTTTATTAGATTAATGCTCATACATTACCTTTCCTCATTCTTAACTTTTTTAAAAAAATGTGTAATTAATCATGAGAGTAAAGGAGATAGGTCATAGTGTTTATTATTCTAGACAAAGATGAAATGGCCATAACTTTAGGAAAAATAAGTGATTTCCAAGAGTAACTTTTGAAGATACGATCCTGGGGAACTATCATAATAAGACTAATATTTGAAATGTATTTTAAGTCAACATTTTAATTCTATTGGCACTTATGCAGAAGCTGAAATGGAGAAAATATCCATTTTTATTGAAAAATGATTGCTTATTATGCCTACATTTGGAAGTTCTGCATTACTTACCCAGTGCTATAGCAGACACTCAAATGCTCATTACTAAAAGAAAGTCTTAACTTCAATTTTTTCTCCTCTAAACATTAAAAAATGTAGAAGTATTTGGAGCTCAGTGCAAACTTAACGTTAATAGCACTATTTTTTCAACTTTAAAACCAAACAGTTCCAAAATGTCTTTGAAATTTTGTTATTTTAGTTTTCAAAAGTTTTTGGCATCTATACATGGAGATTTTCAGGTATGCCAAGCATCATAATGTATGATTAACGAAGAAAACAGTACAATGTAAGTTAGCAAATGGAGAGTTTTCAGAGAAGGGGCTATATGACACATTCCCTCAGTTTCATCCCTAGGGAAGGATCAGTACCATCATATTGACCCTGGTCTTTCTGGCCATTTTCTGTGTCCTACTGTTCCTCCTAAATGTCTCCTTAACTTTATGTTTCTGTCAGGTGGCTTTTACTGAATAAATCTCATGTCATTACGTCATTACTTCTGTGATTCCTACTAGCTAGATCAGCAACTCTTCCCAGTGTTTTTTTACCAACCAGATGCTTGTCTCTCCTTTCCTAAAATTATTATAGGATGGTGAAATATCTCACTCTAGCCATACATGATACCCATTGTTAGCTTCTCCTAATCCAATATCTCACGTGAGGGAAGTGTATAACAGGACTACCTGCAAACCCTGGTCAGCTAAATACTAGCTTGAACACCCTGGGATTTCGGTGGAACTCCCCGAAGCTACTGGATACTCTATTTGCATAAGGCGATTGTCATCAGATCATGAAAGGACTTTTAGGGAATAATGAATTGTTTAAGAGCACCGTGAATCCAGTGCTTGGTGTTCTAGGCTCTAGGGATCACCACATTGTTTCAAGTCAAGTGGGTTAATGTGGCTACGTACTTAGGAAAAGTGTTAACTACCAAGTATCTCAGGAAAAAAAAATCCCAGGTGTTGCAATAAAAATGCTAAATGTTGGGTATGGTGACCTCTCTAATATAGGTTGCTCATCTTTTTCTGGATCTGGGTTTGGGCACTGAGGCAGCAGAAGCATAAATGATTCAATGGCCTCTGTGGGGACTCAGAACCATGGACAAGACAAGCGCCTGTCAGCAACACAAATTCCACCAGAAAGGATCCTTCCTGGGTGCTTGTGTGGGTTCAGAAAAACTTCACTGTGTCTTCAGCCCACAGTATGTGGTAGGTGTTGGTTTGAATCTGACCTTCTCCGTAGATTGTAATATTATGAACATTCTTTGTAGGATATGAGGCTAGTTTATTTGCCTATAGAAAATATTATGGTATTATCTGCTTAGCATGCTTGCAAGTAGGGAGGTGTCAGCTTGATGGGCTCTTGGGTGGAGCAGTTAGTACAGGTTTCATAGGTTTAAAAATGGTTCCCTGGCCTCAGGCATTTTAGATGTAAGTTTGCATATGATGGTCAAGTGAACTGAATCCACTATCAAGCGCTGGTAGAGCTAGTAATAGGTTTTGGATTAGAATTTAAATATATAAGAGGGTAAAAGAGAAAGTAGGAATTCAAACATTTTAAAGGGAAATATGTGATTTTTAATAATTAATTATATAGTGCCTAATAATAATATGCAAACAATAACTATTCTGAAGTCTTAAACATTAATACATTATTTACGATAAATTTTCAGGCAATATAATGTAATTATTATGTTATTATTCCCATATTATAGATAAAGTTATACAGGGTTAGAAAAGTTATATGAGATGTCTACAGTTGCATAAATTATAAATAGCAAAGGGGCATATTAAATGCAGGACTTGTTGACTCCAAAGCCCATGTTCCATATTTGGCCTAGCTTCACATTTGCATTGTTTTCTAGAAGCTTTGTGCTAGAATCAGAGAACTGGACTTCGAGCCCCATTCTGACTCTTCTAACTTCTTGATCTTAGTCAGATTGCTTAATCTCTTTAAGCTTCACTTTCCTGGACTCTACAATGGGGATAATAGTATTTATTTCAGATTCAATTGTGAGAAATGAGTGAGAGTATACGTAAAGTAATTGGCACAATGCTTGAAACCTGATAAGTACTCAATAAATAGTACTAGAAATAAAGAAGAAAAAAGAAAGAAAGAACAGTAAAAATTATAAGACTTTGATGACAGAAATAAATAATGACACAAGTAAATTCAAGGATATCCTGTGTTCATGGATTATAAGAATTAATATTGTTAAAATGTCCACACTTCTCAAAGCCACCTATAGATTCAATATAATTCTTGTCAAAATTCGAACGGCATTTTTAAACAGAAACAGAAAAAACAATACTAAAATTTGTATGGAACAGATGCCAAACAGCTGAAGAAATCCTAAGAACAAAGCTGGAGGTATCATACTTCTTGATTTCTAACTATATTACAAAGTTATAGTAATCAAAATAGTACAGAACTGGCATAGAAAGTAGGCACATAGATCAGTGGAAAAGAAATTGAAAGCCCAGAAGTAAACACGTGAATATAAGGTCAACTGATGTTTGATAAGAAAACCTAGAATACTCAATGGGGGAACGATAGTCTCTTTGATAAATAATGTCCCCAAAACAGGAAAACCATGTGCATAAGAATGAAAATGGATCCCTATCTTACACCACTCATAAAATTAAGTGTAAGTACATTAAACACTTAAACATAAAACCTGAAACCATAAAACACCTAGAAGAAAACTTAGGGAAATGCTTCTTGACATGGTCTTGACAATGATTTCTTAGACATGACACTAAAAGCACAAGCAACAAAAGGAAAAAAAAATCAAACTGAAAGGGTTTTGCACAGAAAAGGAAATATTAACAAAATGAAAAGGCAACCTCCTGAATGGAGGAAAATATTTGCAAATCATACATCTGATAAGGTGTTAATATAAAAGATACATAAAGAACTCATAAAACTCAAAAGCGAAAACTAAAGAAAACCAAAAACCAAATAAGGACAGAGAAACTGAGTAGACATTTTTTTCAAAAATGACCTACAGACAGTCAACAGGTACATGAAAAAGTGTTCAACATTATTAATCATTGAGGAAATGCAAATCAGAACCACAGTGAGACATTACCTCACACCTGTTAGAATGGCTGTCATCAAGAAAACAAGTGTAAAGAAAATGTGGAGATAAGGGAACCCTTGTGCACTGTTGGTGGGGATGCAAATTGATGCAGCCATTATGGAAAGTGGTATGGAGGTTCCTCAAAAATTTTAAAGTAGAACTAGCATATGACCCAGTAAATTCACTTCTAGATATTTATCCAAAAAAGAAAAAAATCTGGATCTTGAAGAGGTATCTGCACTCTCATGTTCATTACAGCATTATTCACAAAAGCCAAGGCATGGAAACAACCTGTGTCTGTCAGTGGATGAATAGATATAACTACAGTAGAATGTTATTCAGCCATGTGAAGAATGGAAATCCTGCCATTTGCAACATGCTTAGAATTTGAGGGCATCATACTAAGTGATATAAATTAGAGAAAGAAAAATACTGTATGATATCACTTACATGTAGAGCATAAAAAGCCAAACTCATAGAAACACAGAGTAGAATTGTGGCTACCAGCGGTTGGGGGCTGGGAGAAATGGGGAGATATTGGTCAAAGTGTACCAACTTTCAGTTATATGATGAATAAGTTTTGGGGACCTAATGTACAGCATGGTGATTATAGTGAACAATACTGAATTAATACTTAAAAGTCGCTAACAGACTACATCTTAAATATTCTCACCACAATAAAGAAATGGTAATTATGTGGTAATATGGTGTCAACTAATGCTAGAGTGGTAATCATTTCACAATATAAGTGTATCAAAACAACATTGTGTACACTTTAACTTTACACAATGCTATATGTGAATTATATTTCAATACAACAAGGAGGGAAGGAAGGAAGGAAGGAAGGAAGGAAGGAAGGAAGGAAGGAAGGAAGGAAGGAAGGAAGGAAGGAAAAAAGGAAGGAAATATAACATCAAATGTAAATCAAATAATTTGACACTGGATTACTACAAGGAGTTCATCATTTAGAGAAAATATGCAGCAATATTTTTTTCTAAAATTATTATTACTACCTAATTTTGACTTCTGGATTTTCACATTTTGTTTATTTTTAGAATGCTGTAATAATTTTTCATGGTGTTTTGCCTAGTGTGACATTGTATTATTTGGACTCAGAATATGCAGAAAACTGGAAGATGCTTCACTGTCTGGATGCTGGGTCCCTCTGGTTTTGATGGTGACAAGTATTATATCCTGTTTAACTTTACAATAGAATATTAAGCAGTAAAAGATGGAGTGAGTCATGGTGATAGGAAAAAGGGTGTGCTCTGCATTCTATATGAGCAGGGAAAAATGAGACTCTGATGTTCATAATCACAATAATCTTTTACACTAATAAAAATTATATCAAAACATGTGTTTTCAGTGTATGAATTTCATTGTAAACTATATGTGAAATATTTGAACTAGTGAATATTTTTGTGTAGGCAACCTTGAAGATACTTTGTAAGCTGTTGAGAACTATATATTTGTTAATCACTACCATTACACAATTTTACTGACCATGAATACCATTCTACTTCATTAAGCTTTTATCTATAATAATATAGGAGGATTTTTTTCTTGTTCTTGAACATCCAAGGCGTTTTACAGCTTATGATACTTTTCCCTTTATCAAAGAAAAAAGAAAACTCCAAAATTTGTTTTTACTTGGTTAAAATAAAGTTTTTCTTTTAAGAGCTCTTTACAAAACTAGCTCTTTACTTAAAAAGATTTCAAGCATAAGACAATATGACAATTTTGTCACCATGCAAAATGTGAAAACTGTAATTAACATAAGGCATTTCATAAAAGTATGTGACAGTATAAATGTCATTTAAGCAATCAAATCTTGAAATCCTGTAGGAGAAAGGGAAAAAAAAAAGCACTTAGCATTTTATCTTCATAGGAACCACAGTCTATCATAATTCAGTATTACAATAATCCTGCTAGAATGAATATAAACAGCTCTAAGAACTATAAACTCCCAATAATTTTTATTGTCTTAATTATATAAGTATTTCCTTGGCTTTGCTTTCCCCCTCACATCATAAACACATTTTCTAGAGCATTATTTTAAAATGACATTCTTTAGTTCAACATTGATACTTAATCACATATTGTCTTTAAATAAATACATTTAACTCCTATCATTTTATCCAAATAGTCATATTTTATTGGTAATATATTAAAAACCCAGCAAATTACATGTCTAAGTATAGTCACATGTTTTAATACATTTAAGATTGAGGCGTAATGAAGCTATTGAGAGACAAAAATGTGTTCCGTGTTTTATTTGGAAATGAAACTAATGATATATTTGGATCTGAGTATGGTGATACATACGTGACTACAACAACTGATAGGGAAAGTGTATTTTTTAATTCTTAGAATTCAAATATTAAAATACTTGCCAAAGGATCTTGGAATCAAATCTATCATATACATTTAAATTGGCAAAGGGTTGAAAAAAATAGAGATAAACTATATTCAGTGTGTTAGATTAAAAATACATTTCTAGATGTCTTGGCTTTAGTATACAACATAGATCAATGTTTTTTGGCTCCAGTTTTTCGTGGCTGCCTATAGCTACACTCCCTTCTTTTCAATCCATTTTATGCATAGTTGCTAGGTTAATCTTCCTGGGGCACTTGTCATGTCTCTGCTCAAGAACTGCAATGGGCTCCTTATTGCCTACTCAATAAAATCCAAACTATTCAGACTGACATTCAGACCTGCCATTCCAACAGCCGGGCCCACTATTCTCCTCCAGGCTCCTTATGTTGCAGCTAAACTGACCTATTTGCTGCAGCTGTATCTGTGACCTTTTTTACCTCTAAGATTTGAGCCAGTTTAAATACTGTGTTCCTGGTTCACCCAGGTGGCAGAAACTTCCCCTTGTCAGAACTGCCATACCCCTCAGCCCTCACCTCCATTGATATATGGCTCTTAATAATTTTTCTGTTTTGCTATGGTAATTTTTAGAATCTCTCCCCACCATTCAAATGTTAGCCCCTAAAGGTAACATCTGTGTTTCAGTCATCTCGCTGCTGTTAACAGGTACAACAATTATGTTCCCTTTCGGCTGGCTGCTCTCTCCCTGCACTCCACCCTTTACTATTGTCCCCTCTTGGAAGAAAATGGTATCATTTAGAGGGGGTTGCTGACCAGGCAAGGAGAAGAAAGGAAAAAAACTCACTTTTTTCAGTCAGTGGAGGGATGGTGGAAAGTGGCAGAAGCAGGAGTAGCAGAAGAGGGGAAGGTGTTTCCTGGTCTCTTCCCCACTCGCAGGGCTGAGGCTGAGATTCTTGCATGGTGGGTGTAGATGGAAGGCAAAGTCTAAAAAAGCATTGTTGCTACACTTCCCACTCCAACCCCGACATGGGGCAGAAGTAGCAGAGTAACACTGACAAGGCCATGTGGCTGGACAGAGTGAAGACCTGGGTAGAGTTCTCCAGTGTCTCCTGGACTCCTAAGTCACGAGGACAGTATCCAGAAATTTTCTGTGCCCCCACAGAGGACTCTTAAGTCAGGCTGGCAGTTCTAGCTGGAGACTTACAATGATAATGGTGTGAAGCCCAGAAAATTGGTTGTTAGATTGAACAGCATTATGACTAATGAAAATTTTATTGATTTGAAGTTAGTGCTTATGTGGGTTTCCCAAAAAAGTCATAATTGAAGATAAAAATACTACGGAAGAGGGGAATCATTCGCCATGCCCCTACTCCCAGGACCATTATCAGAAAGTATCAAAGGAACAACTATATTTACCACAAAGTACCTAGGCAAAGCTTCCTGGAAGTAGGTTAGAATCAGTTTCTTTACAGAATAGTTTCAGGATGGGCAATGGAGGCTGAACAGACTTACAAGGGAGTCACAGGTCTATATTCCAGCTCACAGCAAAAGAAAGCAAACCTGAAATGCCTTTCTGCTTCACCCACCTTCAGATTTAAAAAGGACAATTTAAATTCAGTATTTCACGAAAGAATCCACTCCTTCTCTTTCAAAAAGGGAAAACAAACATTGGATTAGAAGATTGTGTTTATATTACTGAATGTCTTAACTATAAAAATGACACAACTGTGTTTAGGGATTTATTTTTCTCCCCTCCAGAAGCTCAAAACATACCACTGTATAAGGATTTTGAATTAATCCTATTATAAGTAAGTACACTGCATCTACTTTCCCAACATTTCTCTTTGTCACTTTCTAATATTCTATTAAATTGGTATTTATTAGGGTTGTAGAAGGATAAACTGGGGAAAACACAGCAAATAAAGAAATTTTACAGTAACTACATTAGCTGGATAGATTCTTTGAAACTGTGTAATAAATCTTAATTACATTGAAAAAATGTAGAGTACATATTACTATTGCCTCACTAAAGACTAATCATTTGTTTAGTCGCATTCTATTGAATGGTTTAAATACTCGATCACTCATCTCATAATTGTAGGAAATGAATCCCAACTTTTAATTTGCTCTTGAGAATGTGAAGTCATTTGAATGGTTAGAATATATACACTCTATTTGCCGTGTTCACAATATATGAAACCCAAAGTTAAATTATTATTAATCGATTCATATTCTGGTTAATTCAGAGTAACACTTTCTTTTATGTTCAATCAGCTGGTTGCTCTGAGATGTTAATGTAAAGGTAACTTTTTTATTGTGACACAACGTCATGTCTAAATTTTTACTTATTTTAATTTTCAGGGAACAGTAAGTTTCTTTCAATAGTTAAAACGGTTTGAAAACATGGTCCTCAACTTCTTTGGCATTCCTCCATTAATAGGTGGGGATCTAGGTCTTTACCCCTTTGAGTAGACTTCTGATCACCTTGTAACTAATAGGATGTGTTGGAAGTGGAGCCGGGTGACTTTTTAGGCTGCGCGATAAAAGGCAGTACGTATAGCGTATGCCTTGTTTGCTGGGATCCTATGCTTGGAATCTTCAGCCGCTGTGTGAGAAGTCAGACCTCTCTGATGCAGCCACCTTGTGAGGAAGCCAAGCTGCAAAGAAGAGTAGATCACATGATCGCATATAGGTGATCTGCTAGGCAGTCCTGGTCTTCAAGTTCTTGCAGCCCATGTGCCAGACATGTGAGTGAATGAATCTTCAGGTAATCCCTGCCCCCTGCCCTAGAGCCACTCCAGTCTTGGAGTCTTTTCAGTTGGAGCCTCATGGAGCAGAGACAAACTTTCCCTACTGTACCCTCTTCGAATTCCTGACCCACAGAATTTGTGAGCATAATAAATCATTGTTTAAAGCCATTATGATTGGAGTGGGTTGTGACACAACAATCACAAATAGAACACCAGTTTTCTCCCTACATTTATTTACCAAGTCTTCATGGTTTTGTTTTGTTTTGTTTTTTTGTTTTTTGGTGTGTGTTTTTTTTTAATTAGCACAAACTAGAGAAAATTGAAAAATATGATTATGGCTTTTCTAATCTCTATCAAATGTTTTTATTTCTAAAAATTGTGTCTATATGAGATAATGTGCTAAAATAACATTTATAACTAAGACTCTTACATTTGTGAAATAATAATATTAATATGTCTTAGGATATTTCATATCTCATTGACTAAACGTTGCAAATATTCAAGTTAATGTATACAACTGACCACCAGTAAATAAGTACTGAGATCCCAGCATGTTCATGGTAGTTTATTTGATGTTGTATAAAATTTACATGAATTGCAAGTTAAAATAATTTGATGTAGAAGGATATAGCCCAAAAGGTGTTTAATACAAAAACATGACTTGTTAGGAATTGATAATAACTATAGTTCTGGCCATTATCATGGCATAATCTATCTTCTTGGCTTACCAATATCTCTTCTAGTTTTCTCTGAAGGCCAGAATTTTGGTCAAATACATAAATGGACTTCTGTTGCTAAGGTTCTATATATAGAATTTGTCATTAGAAAATTATTAGAAATGGAATTGAACTTTCAAGAGCTATTATCACAGAAAGGTGAGAGTCAATGCAATGTTTATAGACCTCAGTCCATTCTAGCACATTTTCTAGGTATTTAATAAATGATTATTGTATAAAAGAAATGCAACTTAAAATGGAAGATGGAAAGTTTTTTTTTTTTTTTTAAAGAAATGATAATATCGAGTCCTGATTCTTGCATAGGGAAAATGGCAAACACATTCCATGTAAGTATAAATTGATAGAACCCCCTCACAGGAAAATTGGTATTATTTATCCAAACCATTATAATTTGCTCCATTCTTTGACTGACAAGTTCACTTCTAGAAGTTTATCATAAGGAAATAATCATAACATAGGCAAAAAAATACTTACAAGTTTAAATATAAAATTTATAATACTGACACATTGGAAACAAATGGTATTGGTTTTCTATTTCTGCTACCGTGTTTTCCTGAAAATAAGACCTAGCCAGACAATCAGCTCTAGTGCATCTTTTGGAGCAAAAATTAATATAAGACCCACTCTTATTTTGCTATAATATAATAAATATAATATAATACTGGATCTAATATTAATTTTTAATTCAAAAGATTCATTAGAACTGATTGTCCAGCTAGGTCTTATTTTCTGGGAAACGGTATAACAAATTATCAGAAATTTAATGGATTAAAATGGCACACATTCATTATATTACAGTTCTGACATGGGATTTAGTGGGCTAAAATCAAACTGTTGGAATGAATGCATTCCTTCCGAAGGCTATAAAAGAGACTCCGTTTCTGTACTCTTTCTAACTTCTAGAGGACACCTACATTCCTTGACTCATGGCGTCCTCTCTCCATTTGCAAATCTGTAAATGGCAGGTAGAATCTCTTCTCACCTTGCTCTGACCCTTCTTTCACTTCTTCCATTATTCTCTCGCCCTTCATCCCCCAGTCTCTTTTTAAGGGCTCAAATCATTAGATTGGTCCCATCTGGGTATTCCAGGCTACTTTCTCCATCTCAAGGTTCTTAACCACATATTCAAAGTCTCTTCTGCCTTGTGAGGTAACATATTCACAGGTTCCCAGGATTATGGTGTGGTCATATTTGAGGGGTCATTATTCTGCTTACCACAAAACCTGTATGTCTAAGAAAAGTATATGGATTAAATAATTGGGATACACTCTTACAATGGCATGCAATATAGTCATTAAAGCTGTATTGTATGCAGAAATATGGTAATTACAAATCTTAAAATGTTAACTATGTGCTAGGCACTGTTCTAAAAGCTTTACATATATTAACATTTACTTAATCCTCCCAACAACCCTGATATATGTGAATTATTACTCCTTGCACTGCTCCTTATACACAAGGAAACTAAGGCACAGAAAGCTAAGTGATTTGCCTAAGGTTACATGGTTGCTAAAAGGCAGAGCGGGGGTATGAAGTCAAACTGACTTCAGAGTCCCTTTACGTAATAGTTAATGAGTTGGATATATGTTATTGATCTATTGTTAGGAGAAAAGAAAAGCAGATTAAAACATATGGTGTATGATATAATTCCATTCTTGTAAAAAAAATGGTCTACAAAAATAAGAGAGATTATCTATGGGTGGAAAGATTATGAGAGATTATATCCTTTTTTAAAAATTTATTTTGAAAATACTATTACTTTCCAAACAAGAAGAAGAAATCTAAGTTTGTATAAAATATTCAATGAATAAAATTTGTTGGTTTTGCAATTGTAACAATAATTGCTGCCTTTATGTTTTTAAACTATGATGAAGTAAAACTAAGAGTGAAATGATCAATGGTGTTACGAAGACCAGCTTGAGCTCTTTTGCTCTTGCTAAAGTGACTGAGTACTGAACAGACAGAAACTTACTTTGTGGTTGTGTACCTATTGCATTCCATGAGTTGTTCTGAGAGATAAATGAGATAATAGGTATGAAATAACTTGAAAAGTACTTTACAGTAGGATGCTAAGGTCAGCCAGATGGAGATGTGTAATATGTAACACGTTTTCCCCACAGAAACAAGATAATTAACAATAGTTATGTCAATAGACTAGTCAACAAAAGCTTTATGTAGTTGAATAGTATATGACTTTATTTCTAAAAGGAAGTGCAGTTGACATTCCAATTTGAGACATCTCTCTTCACACACTTCCATGGGACAGTTGAGATTCTCTTCAAAATATTTTCAACTAAGGCTCTTGGGTTAATAGGACATGGAACAAGATGGGCATGGCCACCTTAAGGACTAGAACTCAATTCTTCTTTTTTTTCATATGTCTATTTGCCATTTGTATGTCCTGTTTTTTTTTTTTTTTGTTTGTTTGTTTTTTTTAAGATTTTATTGGGGAATGGGAACAGGACTTTATTGGGGAACAGTGTATACTTCCAGGACGTTTTTTTTTTTTTTTCCAAGTCAAGTTGTTGTCCTTTCAATCTTAGTTGTGGAGGGTGCCGATCAGCTTCAAGTTGTCCTTTCAGTCTTAGTTGTGGAGGGCACAGCTCAGCTCCAGGTCCAGTTGCCGTTGCTAGTTGCTGGGGACACTGCCCACCATCCCTTGCGGGACTCGAGGAATTGAACTGGCAACGTTGTGGTTGAGAGCCTGCGCTCCAACCAACTGAGCCATCCGGGAGGCAGTTCAACTCAAGGTGCCATGTTCAATCTTAGTTGCAGGGGGCGGAGCCCACCATCCCTTGCAGAACTCGAATTGAACTGGCAACCTTGTGGTTGAGAGCCCACTGGCCCATGTGGGAATCGAACCGGCTTCCTTCGGAGTTAGGAGCATGAAGCTCTAACTGCCTGAGCCACCGGGCCGGCCCCTAGAACTCAATTCTTAACTAGGGCACCTTTATATAAATCAGGCATTGCTTACACTGTATCTAAAAGATGTGACATGAATTTAGTTTAGAGAAAACAAAATATGATCTCAATAAAGCTGGGGAAAAAAGAGATAAAGTATGTGATATATATATATAAAATCTCAGGGGTGCCAAAAATATGCAAACACATGACTTGTAGAAGGTTTGACAATTAAGTTCATGAACTTGTTGCAACGATGTTGCTAACCTTTTTTTGGTATTGGGGGGTATTATTCTTTATGAGTTTGTACCAACTGAACAGACAGTTAACCAAGTGTACTATTTGGAAGTGCTGAAAAGGCTGTGTGAAAAAGATGAAAATGACCTGAGCTTTTCGCCAACAATTCATGGCTCTTGCATCACGACAATGTACCAGCTCACACGACTATCTGTGAGGGAGTTTTTAGCCAGTAAATAAATAACTGTATTGGAAAACCCTCCCTACTCACCTGTTCTGGCCCCCAATGATTTCTTTACCCAAAGATAAAGGAAATATTCAAAGGAAGACATTTTGATGACATTCAAGACATCAAGAGTAATACGACGAAAGCTCTGATGGCCATTCCAGAAAAAAAGTTCCAAAATTGCTTTGAAAGGTGGACTAGGCACTGGTGTCAGTGCATAGCTTCCCAAGGGGAGTACTTTGAAAGTGACCACAGTGATATTCAGCAATGAAGTATGTAGCAGTTTTTCTAGGATGAGGTCGCAAACTTAATTGTCTGACCTCGTATTCATCTTGTCGCTACATACGAGGTCAGACCATAGGTACATTAATGTAAATTGTAAGTAAGTAAAGAGGGTATAACAGTGGTTTGGAACACAGATTTTGATGTCGCACTTTATACTCTAATTCTGCCACTGAGAACTCGTGAACCTGTGATCAAGATGCTTGCTTTGTCTAAACCTTATAGTCTCTGTATCTTTAAAATGAGCAATACACCAATTCATCAGTTTCTTGTGACTGATGGAGACAATGTAGTGGATGAACACAATAAATGTTCAAAGATGAACATGTATCTTGTTCACTCTTCTGAGAATACTGTGCCAATGATACCAGATCAGGAATAAAAGCTATTGTAGATTGCCTTTTATTGGGTTCCTCAAGAGGAAGCCCTGACACAAATGAGTGAAGTGGTTTATTTGGGAGGTGACCCCAGGAAGCACTGGTAGAGAAGGGAAATAAGGCAAGAAAGGAAGGAAACTACTTAAGAATGCATGAATAAGCGGGTTACCACTATTGGCTCAATCCTGGCGGGGAAGTTTATGTGTAGACTAAAGTATGTCTCAGGGGTTCCTGTCTCTGGGCTGAGAAGCTGGGGTATTTATCCACCAACTCCCATCCATTATAGGGTGCGAGTTGTTCTCAGGGCTGTAACTTGACTCTTAAATCAAGCAACTCCAGTAGCTAGAAAAAGCCCCCAGAGAGTCCCAAGTGGCTGCAGAAAGAAGATGGGCACGTACTGAAAGGCAAGCATGCAGAGACTGGGGCAGACACTGAGACTCAGCTACAGATAGCATTATGCCTTCTTTTAGCCCATAAAGCCTAGAGACCATTGAGGCTCTTGCTGGTGCAGGGAAACTAGTGCAGGATTATTGATGGATCCACATAAATGCATTGCTGCAATTATGAAACTAAAAAGGTAATAATGGAATGTTTTTCACAATATGGCAGCAACTTCTTCAATATTCAGCATCTACTTATAGCTTTTTTGTTGTTTGTTTGTCAATACAAAATACCTGCATCCCCAACAGCTAGTGGATGGTTAACGTGTAAAGACAGAGTAATAACAACTAACAGAAAAATTTGCCACTAGACATCTCTGACTTCAGTTTCACCAAGGGTTGTGGAGCAAGTATTACCTGCCAGGTCCACAGTGGGTAGGAGCATGTACTGGGTTCTTATAATTTCAATATTGAAAGGGATTTTCCAGAGAAAAGTCCATTAACAAATGAGGCGATTAAAAGTAGGCATTCTCATTACAGCAATAAAATATCCATATTACATAAATTTAACAAATCAAATCCCCTTTCGGTCTCTATGATTGACAAAATATTTTTGAAAATTCAGTACCAGGCTTCTGGTGACTAGGTTCCCTATGCCCTATTCAATTTCTTTATGTGTAGTCATTCTGATACACCATAACATTTATTCAAATGAAGCAGTCATGTGGGATCCTTATTCGTGGTTACCAGCATAACGTTATCCTACACAAATGCCATTATCTCAGTAGGGCCAAATCCTATTTGCTTCAAAAAGCTCTTGACTTGATGTGGCTTCATCTGTTTTAATCTTAGTTTTCTAAAGAGTTTTATTTATTTTTAAATCAATCTCGGCTCCTGATTCTAATGACTCAGTATCCCTGCAGATCTCAATACACCTTCACTTTCTGGAAAGGTTAGTTAGGAATGCTAGCTGCCCAGGGCTATAAAGGAAACTGGAGCCCTTGGATCCTGAACACCTAGGCCCCAGGGGTCGCCGCCAGGGACGCACCGCCTCGCTTTTCAGCTTTCGGCCCGCAGGTGGCAGCAGCGGGCTCCGAAGCTGCTCTCTGCAGGTTACAGGAACCGCTCGCTGCACAGCTTCTGGCCCGGGCTCCCGAGCGGGGTCTGCAGTGTCGACCTCTAGGAACCTTCACCCAGCCGGGACGGTCCGTAAAGCCGAAGTACTTCAGTGCTAAAGTTGTCTCTGATCCTTTAGTTTCTTGAGTGAAAACCAACAACAGTTTGAAGCAGCACGGAAACTCATTGTGTCCCTACTCCCTCCGGTTCCCAATTTCCCCACCAACTCCAGGAGCAACCCCCGCTCCCTTTTCCAGAGCAGCGTCTGCTCCATACTCTCCACGCTGCGGCCCTTGCAGTTCGTCGGGAGCCGGGTGCTGGGCGGCGGGCAGTGCGTCGGCTGCCGGGGCGCCCCTTCTCCTCCTCTGCTCCGATCCTCCCTCCGCCACAAAGGTTTTTCAGATAGTCGGGATGGCTGGGCTGCACCCCTATTTCATCACCCCATCCCCCTTCCCTTGTCCTGCTCTTCATCTCTCTCACACACACACACACACACACACACACACACACACACACACACACACGGCTCGCTTGCGCATAGCGCTCCAGGCTCAGCTATAGGTGCAGGACCAACACAAGCCCAGCAAGCCACTGACATGCCACCCGGACTCTTCGCCCCTCGGTCCCCAGCGCCACCACCGCCGCTTCTGCGCCGCTCCTTCTCGCCTAGATCCTGCTGCCAACAGCCCCCTCGGCGGCAGGCCAGGCCGGGCTGGAAGAAGTTGACGTCTTGGGAGGGGGCGGCGGGGAGCCGGTTGAAGGATTTGTTGTACGAGGATTAACACATCTGGGCGAGGGGAGGGGCAGCGCCGCTGCAAGACGCGGCGCAGACCCCGCATCACTGCGCGCCGCAGCTACCGCCACGGCCGCCGCCCGGGACCGCGGAGCCCGGACGCCCCCTCCCCGTACGCGCCCCACCGCGCCCCGCAGCGCTCCGCGCACGGGAGCCGCGGGCAGCGCAGGGAGGCGGACAGTCGCCCCCAGAGCCGGCGCGCGGTGAGCGTGGGGCGAGCGCGCGTAGGGCGGCGGCCGCGCTGGGGGGCGTGCGGCGCGGAGAGCGGCGGGGGCGAAACTTCGCGGCCCGATGCCCGAGGGCGCGGCGGCGCTGCAAGCTCACCGCTGCTGCCCCTGCGGGCCCCGGGCGCGTCTTTGCGGGCGGCGTTGCCCGCGGCGCGGCGTGTGCAACGAGCGAGTGAAGGTATGTGTGGCGGGCGCGGCTGGAGCTGCCGCCGCCGCGGCGCCAGCAGGTCCTAATGCCTGTCACTTCCCAGGACGCTGGCAGCAGCAGCCCGGAGCCCCCGAGCCCTCGGCAGGTTTGCCTGTCCTTCCCCGCGATCTGATTGGATAAAGTGGGGGCTCGACGGTGGCCGACGTGGGACAGTCTGGCTGTGGCAGGGGTCTCGGAAACCATGGGTTATTGCAATGGCAGGTGCACGCTTATCTTTATCTGTGGCATGCAACTGGTAAGTGACACTTAGATTCTGTAACGTGCCTTTGAGATAGTGGGCAGGGGGCTGCAGAAAGGGTCTGACATTGATTAGCATGGAAGAAAAAGTAAAAGAGAGAAGGTGACAGATATAGTGCCTATATTTAAAATGATTTCAGGGAGGCGCACTGTCGGGTACAGGAGAGGTGAGCCTTTCTGCCCCCACCTATTTCTATCCCTCTTGACAGTTTGGCAGGTGCGGGTTAAACTTGTATTTAATTTCTTTGAGCAAAGCAAGATGTAGCTCTTGTTCCTTTATGTTTTGCATTCCTAGTAATGTAACAACGTGATCGTCACATATAATTTATTATACAGGTGTTAAAGCAGAGAAATAAAGAATTTTTGACTTTTCTCCCACGTACTAATTTTTGCAGTATCTTTGTTTCTTCGTTGACATGTGTTATTTTTCATGGAGTATATTGTCTTATAAGTATAATACTCTAACAAAACACTATGTAGGGCAGATGGTATCCTTACAGCGGTCTGATCTGGAAGCCACATTGAGTTTTAAAAGTATGTAGGTTGGAGTGAAATACTTAGGTGAACTCAGCAACACATTGCCATAGACTGACCCAGTAGCCTTTAAATCACAATTATTACAATTCTAAGGAAAAATATTCTGTCTTATATTATGTGTGTAATTGCTCCTGAAATAGATACTGTTGTTTGATCCCATAGGATGGAGAATTATATGTACTTTTTGAGGGATGTTGTTCAGTTGTAAAGAGGCAAAGAGCCAACAATGGAAAAATGTCACGTCTCTGAATTTAAATTCCCTAAGGGCAATAGAAAGAGGGGCTGAGAATACTTTAGAGGTGACAAATACACCACTGTAAGTGGTTAATTTGAGGTAGGAGGTACTTGCTCACTCCTGTTATCAAATAGCTTTCCCTGGAAAGTATAAATTAATCTGAATAGCCACCTATGTTTCCAACATTGTTTCATAAAGGCTGAAAGGACTACAAAACTGAAGGTAATTTCTGAGATCCCAATCAGTAAAGTGTTCAAAAGAGCAAGGGTTTGCTATTGAAAATGACAGAAGAATTCCTTAAGTGTTCTTCATTGTTTATCAGTTGTCATGAGGTCCATGAGTGGTGGCTGCTGTTGTTTTATTTAGTATTTAGCTGAAGCAGTGCTTTTTCTTGTATATTATCTCAGGATGTTTTTCTTTCCGAGGAAAGTTCTGATGTATATTTTAATCTGTAAGTTACTTAGGTGCTTGGTTTAAGAAAAAGAAGATAAAAACATAAATATAATTGTAAGAATGTAGTATTTTCTTAATGTATAAACCACTTTATTTTTTCCTACCATGTATTAAAGTTTTGCAATAAAGGATGTTTACTCTTCATGATAAAACTAATCAGAACAATAAGAGAGCTTACTTTGTTAAACTACATTAGGCCAAGTATATCAAATCGCATAAACATTTTCAAAACAATCTCATGTTCATATATAGTTCAAGAAACAATACATTTGCTTGTTCACTGTGTGAAAGCATGAAGCCGTGAGATGAGTGGGTGGGTAAAAGCCTTCTTATGCTGTTTTCATTTTTAAAATGTGATTTAACTTTTAATCGTTTTACATAGTGGGGCTTTATTATGGCACATATAGGCATTAGATCTATATGGCATGTTGTGTGATGAATACAGACTCCTCAAGAACTTAAATGATTTTAGAAAAACATAAAAGGTACAAATAGGGAAGCTAAATATACCAAGGAATAGGATAAGGCTAAAGGTTTTTGTGCGTGTGTGTGTGTGTGTGTGTGTGTGTTCATGTGCATGCATACATACCGTGGTGTGTTAGAGATATGCTACATCACTTATGAAACAGAAATTCTGAATCAAAGCTAAGTTCTCTAACAAAATAGAATCTGCTGCCATATAGGAGTGTTCAGTCTAAGCAAGTATCCATTTGAACCCTAAAAAGTATTGGATGCTCTATAAGGATTATGAATTTTTTTCCATTCAGACTTATGTACCACCAGGATAATATAATTAGCAGCCATGTTCATGCAGATGCAGAACAAAAAACAAAGGACGAAGAATATCTCATTGTTTTGATAGGGTGAACTGATCACATTTAAAGGACCTCAGAGATTTCTGGTAATTGTTGGTTCTTAGAAATATAGTATTCAATTTTAAGTAAAACACTTCTTTTGCAAGTTAATAGTTGCAAAGGACAGCAACAACAAAATAGATGGGTGTATATATTTTCCTTTGCTCTTGACAGATCTTTAAAAACTTTTTGTATCTTTCAGCTTTACAAGTAAAGATTGTTTTATAAGTAGCCAGGTTTCAAGAATAAGTCATGATTCATGTACTACTGATCGACACAGAAGTTTACTCAGTTTTGTTTACTTCTGAAGTGTTTAGTGTGCATTCCTGTAACATTTGGGTGTAGCTTTTTTTTTGTAGCTGTACAGAAAAAATCTTAATTTATTAAAATTAATTGAAGACAAAGATAGTCTAAGATAGAAACTTTAGTTTCTTTAGGTAACTTTACTAAGTTTCTGGAAATATTTACTTCCAATTCTGTAAGTACTTAAAGGTATATTTATGTCTATGTAAACTTGCAACTAATCTTAGTAGAAGATGAGGTAGCTTTTGGTATTGTGGAGATGGGAATCTCATTCATTAATTAATTATCAGAGCAGACACAGTATTTTGATCCATCAACAAGTAATGGACAGATACCAAACCTCCAGAGAAAGTCACCTGTCAAGATTCTGTATCTTCACTTTTAATTATATTCAATGTGCTTTCAATTTAATGTTTGGCAGACTACAAGTGTGGATAAACGTACATTCTTTTAAAAATCTCAAAATCAGTTTATAAGACAAGAAATTAGAATTTCATACTGTAGAGATTTCATACAAAACTTCCATTTTATGAAAAAGGTGTCTGTCTCTGTATATAATAAATTAAGATATTTGATCTATATTGCTACTCCAAATTCAGATTCAGATGATTTCTGGAAACCGATTTGCTGCATGTGCAGAATCCAGAGTTTAAGCTCATAATCTCAAGAAGGTAATTTTCTTTTTATCATTGCTGTCCTTAATGCTCAGAAACTGAAGATTTCAGATAGTAACAAAACCATCATGGAATTTGAAGTGGTGGATATAGTGGGTACAGGACAAGCACAATTTAACTTCTTATCTACAACTTTCAGCAGTTCATGAGTTTCAGCTCCTCCCCACTCCCAATGTTTGGTTGAATGAAAGAGTCCTTTATATAAATGTTGAAAACTAGTACTCAGCAATTTCCCAGTGAAAAATTAATCAGTTATAATATGGAAGAATATAACTTATTTTAGATGGAAGAGACAACTTTGTTTTCAAGTATAGAAATTCAAAATCACCCACATTTTTGTACATCAGGCCCCTATATGGCACAAAGCACACGAGCCCTAAACTACTACCAGGAGAAAGTATAGATTTACATTCAACCGATTAACACTTGAAAATGCCATTCTTGCCATGTGCTCTATGAAATATTGCTAACTTGGAGCAGGTGCAAGTAACAATTAGGTTAGTACACATGTGTGTGCAGCTGTGTGAAGGAGCACGTTAGAGACTTAATTAAGAATGATCAGTTGCTTTCTACTGCAGTTACTAAACATTTTTAGAGGTACACATTTATTAGAGAAGTCCTTGAGTACCTAGATGGACTAAAAAAACCCAAATTTATTATAATTATGGAGTATTTCAGTGGTGTCAGTTGTGATTTATGCAGTGTTCATACTTACATGCTCTTTGATTACTTTTTAGAAAATAAAGCATTACATGAATTGGCTTGAAAAAAGGTTGGTAGAATCTTACGATTTTCCTAGGATACCTTTGATAAGTTTGAAAGTTCTCCAAAAGTATGGAACTTTACCTGTCACAAACCTTCCTGCCCAGAGAATTAAAAAAATGTAGGTTCAAATATCATTGATAATAAAATCTTGAGGTAGTTAACTAATCTGATTCATGGGCAAGTCTAAAAATGTTCATGTAATATGTCAGAAACTTATGATGTAAAACTATGCTAAGAGTTTGCTAAATTATAAAATAACTTACTTCTTTTTAAATGTTTTCTACTTTTGCACCCTATGTTTTGTCATGCATCTACATATATACATATATATCATTTAATTTACTCTTTCTGTGTAATTTAGCACTACTCTGCTCTAATGTTTACCAAGAAAGATGTAGAAACTTCTTCCAGTGTCCAGCTCTCTTTCTTGGTTCATAAACCAAGTGGCAGCTTTTTCTCATACACCCAAGGTTTCAAACAGCCAATCTGTGCAGAACTGTTCCCCTTTCTCAAATAAAATAAAGGCTTGGATGGCTGGCATCCTGTGTACAATGCCAGAGTCCTCTCTGGCATGGGGCCCATATGTGGGCAGTGGCCCAGAAATGCGAGTGGGCCTTGCCACTTCCTTTTCCCTCTGATGCTACTTTACTTTGGGGTCAAATTCTCTTACTTACCCAGTCAAGAAGTTCAGAACGGCAGCCATGGATTCCTTAAAATAGGAGGTCTTTATTTCTTGGTCTGTTTCTTCTTTGTGCATGTGTGTGTTTGACAAAAATAAAATCTGAACCAGAAGCACATTTTAACATTTCTATGTTTATATTGGAAATGAAAAAAAGTATTGAAATTATGACAACAATTGCATTAAATATTTGTATGTACTACTAATGGCTAAAATTTAAAAGGATATATTCAGTTATTTAGTAGAATTTCAAACAACTCAGTATAATTTATTCCAAAGTAGCTTTGAAACTCCTATTGCTCATAACGGAAATTACCCTGTTTCCATGCCTTAGAACACACAGATGTGACAAATCACACACACACACACACACACACACACAAACTCTCTCTCTCTCTCTCTCTCTCTCTCTCTCTCTCTCGCTCTCGCTCTCTCTCTCTCAATATTTCTAGTCTACTTTTTCACCTAGATAATGAACTCTTTCAATTTTGGTTCCCTTTCAGCACCGCCCCCCCATCCCAGAAATTGATTATTGTTTATTTTCAATATAATAAAATAAATAGGCCATCAAGATGTGATGTTATCTAGGATTCCTCTCCCCCCCACCCCCAACAACAATAGAAACAAGTACTGGATTTACACCTACTTCATTTCTGTAAGGTGGAAATAATAGCATATGAAACATTTGTTATTACCAACCCTAAGAAATTGAAGGACACTTAAAAATTATGAAGGCAGTTATATTGCTTTCTTTCTCTAGGTTATGGAGGAAAATTAAATTTATAAACTGGTTTCTCTTTTTATAGTTCAGGTGTGTTTAGAAAGTTCTTACTATTTAAAGGCATTATTTGCTTCATCTTCCTGAAAGCACCATTTTCCTTTTTTTTTTTGCTTAAACTCTAAAACATTCACTGGGTCTAACTGACAGAAACAGTTTGCAATGTTTAATGTAATGCATGCTATAGACTTTTCTCAACCTGGAAAAGGAGTAGTGTGACATTTAATGTCAATAATTTTTACCTTTTAAATTACTTATGGATCACATGCTAACTTTGATTGCTCTAAAAGCACTTTTTGAAAAGTTACAAATAAACTGACTTTTACGTGCATTTTGAAAAAATCTCTAAGTTTGGGTGTTTTTATAACTTGCTATGTTTTAAAAATCTAGCTTTGTGAAATACTTAATAAAAGACTGTTAGTATTTATTGGAAGCTTGTTCTGGGCTAAATGATAAACGTGTGTGTGTGTGTGTTTTCCACCTATACCTTTCTAGTAATCCTATGAGGTAGGTAATAGATATTAATCTCCCCATTTTACAGAGGAGGAAACGGAGGCTCTGAATGTTTAAGCAGCTTTCTTAAGTCACCCTCTTAGTAAGTGGGAGAGCTTACATTCAAACCCAGTAGTTCCTGATTTTAAGCCAGACTAAGTTTGTGCTGCTGTGCTACATTGCATCCTTTCCATGCAACATAAAGCAACATCAGTAGCTTCCATTTGTTTTGCTAACAAATGCAACATATACCTACTAACTGCTGGTTGACACAGTAACCAACACAAGACTAAGGAGGCTCAGAGAGTGGGGCTGATGGCAGGTTCCTGTCCACACCTGACTGGCCCAGGTGGACTTTGGCTTCACAACAATGAGCTGCTGGTACCGTGTTTCCCTGAAAATAAGACCTAGCCAGACCATCAGCTCTAATGATTCTTTTGGAGCAAAAATGAATATAAGACTCAGTCATATTTTAATATAAGACCGGCTCTTTAATGTAATGTAATGTAATATAATGTAATGTAATGTAATGTAATACCCGGTCTTATTTTAATATAAGACTGGGTCTTATATCATTTTTATTAATTTTTGCTCCAAAAGACACATTAGAGCTGATGGTCCAGCTAGATCTTATTTTCAGGGAAACATGGTCTGCGGTCTAGAGAGTAAACGGAGACCCCCCTCCCCCCCTTGCAGTCAGTGCCCCTTGCCCTAACATTGCAAAACACTCTTGTATTTCTACTCCAGACAAATCATTGCTGGTAATAGGTTGCATTTCTGTCATTGATTAAGGATGGGACAAAAAAAAAAAAAAGGTACAGCTACTATGCATTTCTAGCCGATTACTGAGACATAGCTATGCAGTAATTAGTGGCTTGGACACTTTGATATGTGTGTTTAAAAAAATTCTATGGGAATAAGAAATGTATTCATTTTTTCTCAAATTTCAGCTTTTTTTTTTTTTTTTAAACCAAACCCTGATGAATGGCTAAGGCAGAGTAAAGTCATTTGCCTTTTTCCCCCCCAACATGCCCAAAATCCTCAATCCATCCAGACCACTATTAGTGAGAATATTAGTTACAATTATTGTTGTTGGAAATGACTTTGAGTAATATGTTATTTTAAATATACATTGAATATCCTACAACACATCTGGAACTTGAGAGTACCTCTGAGTCTCGTGCAGGCTTTTTAGTACACAAATCGATGGGCTCACCCCAGACTTTCTGATGCACTAGGTCTAGGGTATGGCCTAGACCTAGAATTTGCTTTTCTAATAAGTTCCCAGGTAACACTAATGGCCCTGGTCAGGGGCCAGACCTTGAGAACTACTGGCCTAGGACACAGGTCTTCACTTAATGGTGTTGCACGAGAGCATGACCTGTTTATGAAATTCTTCACCGGCTAGATAATTAGCTCATTTCTTCTTTTGTCCTGTTATGTGAAAGAAAACTTTTCTTCAGGACCAAGTATGCCTATTTCTGACAGCCAGCTTAGTCCCTATTTAGAAGTTTAAAGGAAATGGAAGGTCTTTTCACAGCTGTTGTGTGTTTGCAATGACGAGAGATATAGAAAACACATGAAAGTGATTCAGTGCCTCTAGTCTATACCCTCTATGCCTGGTGGTGCTGGAGTGGAATTGGTTCCTTTAACTGCCTCTATTTGCTAGCCTAGCCCCTCAGTTTAAATTTCTGGAACAGCTTCTCACTGTGCTAAAGCACAGCCCTGGGAGAGTGAGAGAGAGAAAGGAGGCAATATGCTGGAAAAACACTGGACTAAGTGAGAAGGCAGATTTTTCTGTACCCAGACTGGTGCTGTTAAACTGGGTAAGTAAATAACAGTGACTTTGCTCCGGCCATTTATATTCCTGAGTGCCACTTCCTCATTTGAAAAATGGGGCAAATAATTCCAGACCTATTTACACTATAGGACACTTAGGAGTATCGGGGGGAGAAAACAGGTTTAAGTTTACATGAAAGACTTTAGTGTTGTGTTACTTCTGATACCTTGAACATTTTTTGTAATTATTAATAGTTTAATCTTTCAGAACTGTTCATCTAGTGAGAGTAGTAGTAATTTATAGGGGGGTTTATATATCATTTGACCAGTGGCACTAGTTGCAACAAGTAGTTTCTTATAGAAACATTTTTTTCTTCACCCACCATCATTTTGGGGAGACTCTATAAATAAGGATTGTAACACGAGGTGCAAATGGTTTGAACTAGATAAAACAATTTGCTTAGGTGTCTAATATACTTAGATTTTACAAACCAGTCAGCATGCTCCGTCATCTGGCCAGAATTTCTAGAACTGTGTTCCATGGGAACTAGTTCTGCAAAATGCTCGACTAAACATGAGCTCTGAGGTTTAGTAAGATGTTGGTGCTGCAAGCTTTATCATCTCTCCTACCTTAACCCCTAAGGGTCACAATATGTACATTAGCAGCTCCTGGAAGCCCTACACTAAGGAAACCCTTGCTTAATTCCATTTAACTCTGCAAATACGTACAAAGAACTTGCTCTGAACCAAGGAAACTCTTTCTGTGGTATATCTCCTATTACTCTTTCATGGAATGAGTATTTTCAGAAACAATTTTCAGTGACATTTTACTCTAGGCTAAAGATGCAGTCTTAATAATATTAAAGTATTATTTAAACTATGTAAAGGCCAAGAATTCAGTATGGAAACTTAGCCTATTAAACAGGTATCTAACAAATAAGACATAAATATGTGTAAGCACATCTAATATTATCACATAATTAAAATAAATGAAGGGAACCTTGTTTACAGATACTTGGCTATTATATTATTTTTATATGTGTACCTGAGTTTCTTGAAATTATGTTGCAGCCACTAAAATCACAAACCTTAATGTTGAAACTCAGTCAAGTCCAATTGCAGATGTTGTAAAAAAGAAGATGACATGTTGCAATAGGTTTCCAGGGATATTTAGAACTTCAGCACACCTGGCAAAGGGCATCTGCAGAAGCACTTTGTTTTAAAAGCAGTGGTGAGGAGCAATGTCTGTATAAAACCAAACTCACTCATCCAGCATCATACCCTAAATGTTTGCCTTTGCAGGCAGGGTGGTGAGGAGTAAGTGCTCATACTGACTTTTGTTTTCTAATCAATGCATGCACTCTAAAACTGTGGCACATTTAAAAAACCCAACAATGTTTCATTCTTTGAAAACAAATGGGTCTTAGTTTGGAATGGAGGGATCAAATCTCTCCTGTTAACAGAAGTCTTTGTATGCATTTGTATGATGCTAATTACAGAACAGAATAAGGAGGTGTTTCAAATCCTTTAACTGACAGCTGTGTGTCCAATGATGGACGGGTCAATGTTATGTCTGAAATGTTTAGTGGTAGGGAATTCATATGAGCCTACTCTATAAGGCTTCTAGCCATAGGAAATATACAAGGCAGATCTCTCAAGAGTATTATTTTTATAAATGACAGGCTCTGATGGCACTGGGAGACACAAATTGGGGAGGACTTCTGCAGGCCCCAGTAGGAAGAGAATACTGCAGCCTGGTGGTATGCTGCCTTCTATGCTTTTGGCCCCTTGGGAAGGGGTCTGCTGACTGGCCTTGGCATTGAGCACCTTTTTTGTTTTGGCACCTTTAGTAGTGGGAGGCAGTTTGCTCCTGGAGGTCACAATTCATCCCTGTAGACACAGGGATTCTGACCTCATTCTCTTTATAAGATAAGGATCAGTACCCTGTAGGATATGGTGTATTCAGGTGCTACCTGTTTGTTCCACTTGATTACACTGAGGTGCAGAGATGAGATTTGGGTCTGTGGATGTGTTTAACTCCAGTTATTGGGAGCAGTGAGCGAGCTACATATTTGAAAGCTTTAGAAGCTATTGTGAGTTTGACATTACACAGGTGGTACATAAAGAGCCCTGTATCTCTTTGTTCCTTCTTCTTCTTTTTTTTTTTTTTTTAATAAAGCTTGCTCACAAATTTGATGATTGTGAACCTATAACTTGTGAGTTTCTAAAATATTGGAGCTATGTGTAGGGTTATGTATTTCTTACCCTTATCAACGGGAATTAATTTTTAAACAAGATTTTCATTTTTGTCCATTTTTCATAAAATATTTCCATTTTCTTTATTTTATTCAATTCCATTTTATTCAATCAAAGGATGATAGTTAGATCATGGCTGTTCAGTAGCATTTATGAACCTAAGTTTTGCTTTTCTTTTGGCCTGGTATTAAAATTTCTCTTTTCTATAGGACTGGGGGTTGAGAGCAGGTGGCTGGCTCCTGCATGTCTGTCAATTCAAAAGCAAGGAATACTAATCTACTTAAAATGATGGATAATTTTTAAAGGACATTCTGGTGAAGTCTGGGAAGTTGACTGTGAATTCATTAATAGTTTTATAAGAACATATTTATTGTTTTATGTAAAACATTCCTGGGAAGTTCCACAGGCTCTTAGAGATGTGGGATGGTGCTTTCCCAGTTTACTATTTTATAGTGTCTTGGATTAGATTTGTTTTTGTTCAAAAAAGCTGCTCGAAAATTCAGTCAAATAGTGTAAGTTCAGTCTACACTTACTCAATATAAATCTTGTAACAACGTTTTTTGGTAACGTTTAATTATTTGTTTTTTATTATAATCTTTAAGGGAAACCTGTTGGTTTTTTGCTTTCTTTTCATAAGAATGAGGTAGTGATGATATTCTGTTACTGTATGTACCTCCTTTGATTCTTAGGTTTTGTTAGGTACTAAAATGGCCTAAAATGTTAGCTTGTCCCTAAAATTGAAAGAAATAAACCTCAGTGAGTTTTGTTTGTTTGTTTGTTGAGATTTATAGCCCGATTTGGTATAGACTGTACACACAAAAGAATTTTGTTGAATGTTTGCTGCTGATAGGTCCCTCTTTTAATTTTATCTTTCATAATATGAATAAAAACATTGAACTTTAACAGGAATACTTGCATAGGAAATATTAGCAAATTTATTGACAGAGGCAGTGATCTCAGTTTACAGGCTAAAAATCATTCCGTGAGATTAAAATGTCTCTTTTACAGACATATCTCTCTGAAGGGCTTTCTGATGTAGTTTGGATGCAGCAGTGGGTGGGCCCATTACCAGTCATGTGCTGAGAATTAGGTGTGCACAGGGCCCTGCCCTGGGTGTTGGGAGATGGAAAAGACCCAGAAAAACTCCAGGAATCAATCTGGACTCGGTTCCTAAGCTGTGATGCTGCAATGCTGTGTTCCAGCTATGATTGTTTTAAAATGAATGAATTAATTAATGAACAGTGGGAGGAAATTAAGTAATTACTAAATCAGCTTCATCAAGTAGGATTTGTGAAATGTCCACACATGAATAGCATAATGACATATGCTGAATAAATTAAATGTATGTTTCTACCCTTTTGTCAATTAGGATATGATCTAACTGAAAGGAATGTCAAGCTGTGTGTTTCTATCGTAAATTGATCTAATATCTAGTAGTTGTAATAATTGAAGATTGGTTTAAATTTCAACCTGATCCTTATTCTTTGTGTATTTAGTAGCCATACTGCTTAATGTGATAGTAGCTTAAAATGCTTTACTGTTCTGTTCATTATGTACTGGAAGATCACACATAAGCTTAATATAAATAAGATCAGTGTTGGTGAAAAATAATTGTTGATGTAAACTGGGCCATCATGGTCCATTTTTTAGAATTTTGAATTTATTTGTTTTAGATTCACATTAACTAGCTTTGTTTAATGCAGTTATTTAGCTATTATTTAGATATTCCAAAAGTTATTTTAGATCCAAATAAATAACAAAATGAATTTTGTCTTTATGTTTCATATCTCCAGAGGAGTTTTTAACTTTTGTGTGTATCATAGACTCTTTTGAGAATCTGTTAAATTCTATGAACTTTTTCACTGCAAAAATACTCATATAACTTGAGGAGATTCACAAATTTCTAACCCTAATTCATGAAACTTAGGTGAAAACCCCGATAATTTCTTTTCTTTTCTTTTCTTTCTTTTTTGGTCTGTCACATCATCAAGATATTTCGCTTATCAACAATTTTAATTCCGTTACTTTGAACTTGGCATCGTTTGAGGAGATTATATACTGGGGGTGCCAAAAAAAATGCCTATACATGACTTGTATTCATCTTTTGTTATTGGTATATTTTGAGTATTACAATTTTAATACAGTTCTTTTCTTTCTCAAAATGTGTATTCATTTTTTGGTACCCTCTGTATATGTATTTGGTATGCATTATAATATATTGTAAATATATATGCACATACATACATAAGTACACATGTGTGTCGGTCTATGTGTCATGCAACATATAAGAAGCAGAGTGCAGTCGAATAGTGTTAACAAATTGACAAATTTTGTCAAGGAGATTGAATGATACGTGTAGATACTTACAGCATAATATAGGATGATGAGAACTGTAAGAGAAGCAAGAATAAAATACTAAGGAGATATCAGTTATGTCTTCCTCATAGACTGATCACACAAGGTATGAAGGGCTAGCATACGATAGGTTAAGATAACTATAACTAGAGATGGGAAAAGAGAATCTCAGGAGGAAGAAATGATAGTAGCGCAATGGTGAGAATGAAAGAGCATCTGTGTGGGACAATGAAGAGACAGATTTACTGGTAAGTAGGGGAGAATTGGGAGGTGAAGCAGGGAATGGAAGGGGAAGGGGTGCAGTTTGTGGATGACTTAAGCACCTATGGAGGGAGTTTAAGCTTTATAGGATAGGATGTGTGTTTCTATAGTTGTTAGTTCTCAAGATGAATGGCCCAATTCCTCATAGTAGAATAAGAGGCAGCATGATGTGAGAGTGAGAGCCGAGATTTGGAACAAGTCCTGTGGGAAATGTGAGGGCAAAACAGCAATAAATTACAGGATTGTTGAATTGCATCAAAGGCCTTAATGAAACTGGGTGACATGCATTTGTAGGGAAACCAATTACTTCTCCATGATTCCCCAACATTCTAAAAACTGGAATGGAGAAACAGGAAATGGAAGTTCCCTTGTTCTTAGACTGAACCAAACTGAGGGACTGTGAGAGCATTAAGGTGTCTTTGAGAATGAAATGTCTGACCGCAAGTAGGGCCAGGTGGGAAAGAGTGTTATCAGAATGGGAGGGGTAGTTAGATTACTGGAATGCTATTGCAAACATTTGAGAATAAGGAGGTGAGTACAGCAGAAGGGGGCTAATAGAAAAGGTGGGAGGTAAGACGGTTGTGGTGAGATGATAAACACAGCTCAGAACTTGGAGAGGCATGCTACCTGGGTGATGCTGAGACCCTTGATTGGCTACAGAATTGGGTGGAGGGTTTAGTGGTCCAGAAAGATGAGAGGCAGTGAGGCCCAGCTATAGAAGAGCCATCACTGTGCATTGTGGCTTTATTAAATATGAGCAGAAGTAAGAGACTGAAGAGGAACACAGCCAGGAGAAAATGAGTGTTGTGGAGCTTTTAAATTGTGAGAATTGGGGAGAGTGGTTTAAGCAGGTGATTGGCGCTGGAAAATGAGGATGGTTAGGGACAATCTGAAGGTAGCTGAGGCAGGGAAGATGAATTGGGAGGAATGGAAATGTTTATTTAATGAATAGATGAGTGCAGTGATTAAGGAAGGGGAAAGGCAGGCTTTAGGCAAAGCACTTTCTCAACTTCAGCAATAGTGCCAGTTTGGACTGGACAATTCTTTCACGCACGTGTGTGTGTGTGTGTGTGTGTGTGTGTTCTATTTATTGCAGGATGTTGAGCAGTGTTGCTGGCCTCTACACACTAGATGTGGGTAGCATGCTCTCAATTGTGACAATCAGAAATGTCTCTAGACAGTGCCAAATTGCAAAATAGACCGCCTGGTTGAGATCCATTGAGCTAAAGCAAGGTGCTAGAAAGATCACTTAGAACAGCAGGTTTTCTTTATAACAGATTTTGATCTGTCTAGAAGACAGTGGAGGCGATTGTGAAAGGAAAACTAGCCTTGAGTTGGGTCATTGTGGACCTCTGGGAGATGTCCTGCTCACCATGGCTCTGGGTCACAATCTTGGGCGGGGGGGTGCTTTCTGAAAAGTCAACACCAGCACCTCATCCCCCAGCCCCTTGACCTATGGAAATACATTTTTCTGGGAGGCAACCTAGTTGTCCAGACATTTTGAAAGCTCTCTACATGATTTTGTTTTGTTCCCAAGCTGGTAGTAAATGAGGAGAGCAGTCTGGTGGTTTAGCCCTTGTGATGGCACAGGGAAAAGCAGGAGCAAAGGAAAAGGAGATTGGAAGGTAGGTTGAACCTACATTAGGGAAGGGGAGTGCTGAGTAAGCATTTGTGGGAATATTGACTGGAGACAAAATGTTGAACTAGATTTATTTGAAAGCTCCTTTTTATTGTCAATTACATGCTCAACCAAGCCTTTGTATTCTTGGCTGTTTTGCTCACAGTAGTTTGAGCCAGGCTGTTATCTAAGACGTGGTGAATGATAGCTATCCTTTGGTGCCAGCAGAGACTGTTAGTGAATATTTGACACTTTTAATTTGTCCTCTTCCAAATCCGACAGTCTGCTAAGATGTACATATAGTGTGTATGTGTATATGAGTATACACACACATACACCACACACAGATCTTCATGAAATGTCTTAAGAAAGATTTCAGATAAGAAATACATATTAATTATGAGATAGACATGTAATTATTTACATGAAGAGTGAAAGGTGAAAAGTTTGGGGTCAAATTATGAATTTTAAATTCAATAAAACCGTTGGATAAGAGTTAATTATATGGCAGTCAATTAAAAAAAATAAACATTTTTTAATGCTAAGGAATTTGGAAACCTTTCCTCACTCTTACGGAAGTACATGCACACACACACACACACACACACACACACACAAATTATAACCATTGCCTTTTAGGAACTTACAATTAAAAAATACTTAAGCTATTAATACTCTTAGGTAATCTCCCCAATCCAAGAATATTCAACAATATTTTAATACTTGATATCCTGATTCACCAGAAAGCCAAGTTTTGTTAAAGAAGTATAGTAAAACAATAGAGATTAATCTTTTAAATTGTCCTATCTTAGACTGTATAATTTTTCTTGGTCCAGCTTAATTTCTTTTGGTAGCTCAGACATTTGGTGGACTTTAATTTGCATGCCTGGAGGGAGGGGAGTAAATTACATGACTTCTTGAAGATTCTTCTAGCTTGATTTTATGATTAAATCTTGCATTTAATAATTGCCTTTTTCTGGAAGATCCTGGCTACAAAGTGCTTTTCCAGCTCCATATTTGTGTAGACATCAATCAGTATATCTCCTCATGTATTTTTCTTTAACATATCACAGGGCAAAGTAACAGTAACAGAGGCCAAAACAAACAAACAAACAAACAAACAAACAAAATAACCTCAATAAACTTAGGACCAGATGCTTCAGATGCTTCTGAAGCTTTTCTTATTTGTAGTTATGGGTAATCCTTCTAAAAGTATATGTGGGTCCTCTGAAACTTCAGATGTGTGGAAGGTCTGTGTGTGTGTGTGTGTGTGTGTGTGTGTGTGTGTGTGTGTGTAGTGGGTATATTGGGTGCAGGATACAAAGAAGGGAGAGAATAAAAATGGTGTTGTTCATAGCAATTAACCTAGGTGTTCTGGATATATGTGAGAAGAGGGATGTGAGTGTTCTCAGAACACACTGCACTTCTTAACATATTCATCTTCTGTATGTGGTAGGTTTTCAGCAGGTCTTGTTAACTTGGTATCTGTAATGCTCAGGAGGAAAAGCAGGAGCCCTCATACAGCATCCATGAAGAACAAAATAGAGACCGAGAATGGAGGTGACTACTGTATTCCGCTGAAACTACTGTATTCCGACTACTGTAGAAGTTTACATAGGCCAGATTGCAATGATTCCCCACTGGAATTGAGCCAAGAGACACATAGTGCATTCTACTTTCAGTCTAGCCTAATTAAAGGCTTGTCAAGAACTAATAAAGTTGGCTGACTTGCAGAAGTCGGTGCTTGCTAAAATTTGAAAGTTATAAGTGCTTAACAGTGCAATCTGATTTTTATGCTGGGGTCATCTTATTAATTAAAGTTTTCCGATCCTCTAATTAGAAATCACATTCTGAACTGAATCTGGACGACCCCCAGCCTTACATGCTAATTTAACTTCACTGCATTAATTGATTTCAAGTTTTGTTTTCAAAATGTGTCAGAAATCCACAAAAAACAAAAAGTTGACATTTTGACTATTTTATGCATAATAACAATTTGAGCTGCTTTGTATATAAATGACATTTTTGTGTAGAAAAATTTCTTATTGTTATTCATTCTTGAAAAACACAAAAAAATATAGAAAGATGTATATCCTCTTTCCTAAACTTCCTTTCTGGAACACTGACAGGATTCTTTATATTTTACTTTTGAGTGATAATTCTCAAAACAAGGAACAACACGCATTGCTAGATTTCCAGGACACATAGCACAATAATACATGGTTTGTTTTTGTTTGCAAGCACCTTTCCCCTTTTTTGCATATTGTGAGGGCATAATGCTGCACACGCAGGAATTAGGCTGCTTTTTCTTCTCAAATTGCCTGGGAAAATGGCACTCTGTCAGCCTAACTTCTTTTGGTGCAGACCCCTCTTATTTCCATCTTTTCTTGAAAATCCATCTAATAAGCCCTCTATTTAACTTTTTCTGTGAATTTCCCCTGGGTCAAGTTATTGTTAGGGTTTTGAATGTTGTAACATATATAACCATTTACTAGTGCCAGTTCAATGAGAAAATGCCGTATGGTTTGATACCACTTCTTAGACTTCATATCAAAAGGATAAGCAGCACAGAGTAGATCAAAACAGTCAACTGCACCCATAAATGCACTGTACAGAATTTGCATATTTGGTTTCAACACAGATCTCATTCCATTTTTTGATCTTACATGCACTTCACTGACACCACCATTTCCCACAGTGGAGATCATGTTAACTCTCCCTGTATCCTGGTACGTGCAAGTAAGCACTGATCGATCATGATTTTCCCACATCACCAGGAGGTCACCTCGCAAATCTTCATATCTGAAAGTAGTCCTTTCCTATTGGCACACACTGTACCATGTGCTCCAATGTTTTTCAGTCTTAGACTCTCAAAAAGTTTTACACTTGAATAAATCTTGTCTGTACAACTACATGTCCCTTGCCTTCAAATCCATTCGGCAAGCTGGACACCACTCTGTTCCCAACCCAACCTTCCTATCTTGAGATGAATCTTTGCCTGTGTATACATCAAACCACAACAGAAATCCTGTTTGTGAATCACAAAGTGACCAAATCTTTATGCCCCACTTTGTACTTGGTTTGCTGGGAAGATAACTGCTTGAAAAATAGACGCCCCTTGAATTTCAACATGAACTCTTCCACACACAACTCCTTATTGCTATTATAGGCAGAAATATATGTATCTTTCAGTAAATCTATTATGGGCCTGATTTTTGCAAGCTGATCCGTCTTTGATGGTTCATCATCATTATTGGAAAAATTAAGGAAGGACCTAATTAGCTGATATTCATCCCTTTTTAAAACAGTGTTGAAACCAGGAGTTTGAGTCAACTAACAGGTATCCTGAAAGTATGATTCTAACGTTGGCTTGTGTACCAACCCCATGGCAATTTCAACAGCTATAAACACCTTCATAATTTGGTCAGTAACAGACCAAATTATGCCACTTGTTAAACTAGACCTAGGCGAGAGTTTTTCAATCCAATATAGAATGCTTTTAGCATATCTGTTTGTTTCATTGGCAACAAACTCAAAAATAGACGAAGGAAAAAAATTAGTAAAACATCCATATGGTTCTAAATTGTAGAAACCAAGAACACTGTGTTCTCTGCTAACGTCTGGAATAGTCTAATTCAGGTAAAGAATTATCTTCCACGTTTCCAGTCTCACACCAAGATGCCAAGGAATGTGATGCCATGCTTGCAGATGGAGTCCTCTACTTCCTCCTCCGTATCGTCGTCTTCACAGGCAATTTCGCTGTCTTCATCATCACCAGTTTTTCTTTTTTGCTTCACTCCATTCATTTCTGAACTTGGAGGAAAAAATATTTCGTATATGAGACACTTCATTGTTACTGCCAATGAACTATATATACGTGTATATCTTTCAATAATGAGAAGTATTATTTCAGCAAGCTATGAAATACACATAAAATAAAAATTTACCTAATAAGTATCAGAGAAAACTAATGTAATGTTGAAGGAATGCCAGTCTTCCTTAAGAATTGCAAAATAACCGCGCCAGCCCCTGGACACCAGAGCACGAAAGGCAGGTCGTGATGGTGATGGCGTGGGGAACGCAAACCTAGGTGTTTCCTGTTCTCGCACGTTTACGGTGGTACTCACCGACTTATGGCACTGGATTCAAGTGCCTGAGAATATACTTAAACTTCACAGTAGAGGGAAAATTTTTTTTGAGGTTGTGGGGTAAATTCAAACGCCACAGTCAGCTGATGGAACTCTTCATTCGACTATGTTCTACTGTCACGTTGAAAGGGTTAAAGAAAAGTGGAAATGAAAAGCAACAGCATTCAGTTAAAGCACTGCAATGGAAAGCTAGTTTCTGGACATGCCTTCAGAGGTGCCCCATATCAGTGGGATAATTATTTAGGATGACTTTCAGTAGCGACATTAAAGGGACACCAGTTAGCTTTTAAACATAGAAACCTGTGCCAGCCCCCAAATTAACTCTTGGACTGGAATGTGAGTGCACAATGGAAAGCTGGAAGGCATGACTAACATTACTGATTTAAAATAAGCAATTTGCTCGTTGACACTATGACTTATAGTTTCAGCTCAAATAGTACTTTGTCAAAATGGCAAAAAGAGAAGGAAAAGTCTGATACAATTTTAGATGATTACCTGACACTTAAAAAAATCATCTCTCAGAAAAAAAAAAAAAGTAAATATTCTGTGTTTTCTAAAGGTAAGCTTCTGTAACTAAGATGTCATGTTTAAGACCTTAATAGCCTGGAGTTTAGTTGTCATCAGTTTCTTTATATTCACACCAGGCTGAGAACAGTGCTGTAACACACACACACACACACCAAAAAAACAGAAAAAAAAAACTTGTAAAACATTTTATTTAAACATCTCTTATGTGCCACCTGTTGGACTAACCAGAAGGTTTTAAAAGAAGGACATAACCGATGTGGCCAATGAAACATACATGGGTCAGTCTGTATCTGTCAACTGAGTAATCATAGTTTCTCATTCTCCTACTTCAGTAGCCAAAATTGAATCACTATTTCTCTACAGGCACTAGAGGATGAACTATTGGTTCAAAAAGGTTTTTAATAAAGAAGTTACGTCTTCACAATTGAACAAAAAAGATAAACAGGAACTTTTAATTTTGGTTGGAAATTTTAAAATAAGCTGCCCGTATTCTAAGTTGTCTTGATCAGTTATCTAAACACGTGTTTGTAGATGCATTTGCCATTTACGTGGCAGCAGCAGAGGACAGCATTGTGGGACATGAACACTTTTCCATGCTGGCCATCTAGATGCTTTACCACTGAACACATCATGCCAGCACCCCCAGGTGGCTGTGCCAAACCAGAATCTCTCCTTAACAGCCATTTTGTAGATGATGAGTGCAGATCATGGGTTGACCAGAGGTATATTTATTTACTGGTCAACTTAAATTCAACTGAACTGAATTGAAAAAAATTGATACTTGCTTTGAAATTAGTTGGGATGTTGTTGCCAACCCTTTGCTATTTAGTAATACCCTCCCAACAATTTTTATGTTTTTTTAAAGCCTAGAGGAATATGCTAACTAACTTAATATTTAAAAGTTAAAATATTGTGCCCATTGTTCTATAAGAGATTTTTAAATAATACATGTTAAATTAAAATTACAGCTTTAGGCCTTACTCAAGAAGCAATTAGAATGGATATATCACAAACCTTATAGGATAACTATAAACAATCGAGTTGTTTCACAGTGATTTGGCCTCAAAAATAAAGCTGATGGTTTATACCAACAACATTGTTCAGGATTCACTAGGGCTGTTGCTACTGTGTTTTTAATGAGTAATGTTGCATGCCAGCCAATCATATATCACTAGATCATTCTATAAATTGACAATTTAGAAAAAAATAAAGACCACTAACCTGAAAAGGTAGAAGTGAGGCATTTATATAAGTCAATGGATAGCGCTATAGATACAGATACAGATATGTAAAATCAATTTTCAATTGAGAAGTTGCAATAACACTTTAATGAAACATGGCTCCTTCATATTGTTCCTCACTATTTTAGATCAGGCATTTTATTTTCAGTTTGCAAGATGAGAGCAGCTGGTTCAGGCCAGGTGCTCATAGTGCTAATGTTGATGTAAGATGCTGCTTAGGTGGATAGTGCAAAGGGGATCATTGTTCTTTGATTTGGTCATGCTGGCACTAAAATTTATTTTTTGAACTGGCATTTGACTTTATGTTATGCTCAGAGAGTTGGAAATCACAAAGCTGTGCAGCTGCAGAATATATATACTGTTTTTCCTTGAAAATAAGACCTAGTTGGACAATCAGTTCTAATGCGTCTTTTGGAGCAAAAATTAATATAAGATTAATATAAGACCCGGGCTTATTTTGCTATAATATAAGCCCAGGTTTATATAATATATATGTGTGTGTGTGTACACACACACACACACACACACACACACATATATTATATAAACCTTAATAGAAGACCCATAATGTAAGACTGGGTCTTCTATTAATTTTTTCTCCAAAAGACGCATTAGAGCTGATTGTCTGGCTATGTCTTATTTTCAGGGAAACAGGGTAGATAAGACCCTGTAACATTACCTAACATACCCTAGCAGTCACTATTAACAGTCTTTAAATGGAAGATTCTGTTGTATAACAAAAGCTGGTTAGTTTTCTTTCTTTTTTTTTTTAACCATCCCTTGTGGGACTCGAGGAATTGAACTGGCAACCCTGTGGTTGAGAGCCCACTGGCCCATGTGGGAACCGAACCGGCAACCCTTGGAGCCAGGAGCACGGAGCTCCAACCACCTGAGCCACTGGGCCGGCCCCCTAGTTTTCTTGTAACTGTAAGAGAGGCCTATAGTTTGAACTCATTGTGGGTGTGTGGGGGAGATATTGGGTGGAGAACTGGGGCAAGAGGTGGGGCTATTGGAAGATTCTAGAGCCAGCCAGTTAAAAACTACTGTTTCCTTATGCTGTTTCCTTGATCTTTGAATGTATCTATGGATAAAGTGATTTTAGAATCTGAATCAGAGTTTTAATCTTGTTTTTCAAGCTGGTAAGAGTAAAGGGGTTGACCTGTGTGAAAACTAGGGAAAAGAGAGGTCAGTTGGAGTTAATTGAATTTGAATGCTTCTTTTTCCTTCCATACATTTTTTTTTTTAATTTGGTATTTTTTTTTTTGGAAGTCATGTAGTAAATAACCATTTACTAGATAACTTGTTTCAAAATCTTACATGGAATTACAAACAAGACAAAACAAAACTGTTGCTTGCAAATATTACTTTGCCCTCGTTACCACATTTAATGAAATAATTTACCATATCCAGATAGTGATTTACACAAATGCCATAATTCTTTGCAGTAGGATAGCTATGAAAAAAAATTACTCCCAGGTTTCTGATCACTTATTTTTATACCTCTGTTGTCTCCTGATTTCTTCTTACTTCCTAACTTGGGCATTTCTGATGGCCTAGTTCTCTCTTTGCTGTTCTTCAAGTTTTGCCATTGGAATGATATGTTCTGGACTTGATAAATCGGTTGGTCAATAAATATTGATTGAATATATACCGTGGGAGTAGTACTGAGCTTGATGTTGTGGAATATGAAGGGGAGGAAAAAAGATTTCCTCCACCCTCTTAGGATCCCTGGCTGGGTTTGAAAATTAAACTGACAAATACAGAAGAATAGGAGAAAAGCATACAAATTTGTTTACTATAAAGTTTCATGTGACAGGATCCTTCATAAGGAAATTAAGCCCTGAAGAAACAATTAGACCTGTATCTATTTATGCTAGGTTTGAGGAAGAGTGGACTGTCATGTAGAAATATGATAGATTAAGCAGTAGGAGGTAATTATATAGTAAGCTGGGAGAAACTTGGCAAGTCCTGTTTGTTAGGATTTTTCTTGGCATCTCCTTGTCTTCAGAGATAAGGATGCTGCTTTCCTGCAGGGACAGGGAGGGCACCTTCCACATGAGAGTTATATGACCTGTTTCAGGGGAGAAAGGTGAGGGGAAGGTCAGAATGACTCTGCTTCTGCTGTTTTCTCAAACTCTTTGGTTTAAATATTCAGTATGTCAAGGTTGTATATTTGGGGGTAGCATGTCCTGAGCCCCATCAAATACAAGGGAGGAAGAAAAGGAGCTTTCCACCTGGTCAGCAATACTAGAATGATTAGGCTGTATTAGGGAAGGTTCATTGATGTGGTCAATTTAATTCAGTGTTGAAGCATGGGTAAAAGTTAGATGATTTAACATCAGAGAATAAAGGGAGCCATGAGGCTGGGTTGATCTGAAACATGACTCCCTCCCCAGTTTAGATTGAAACATTTATGTCGGTGTAGTGGGGGTTATGAATACATAGTTAGTTAGGTAAGATTATGGATTTTAGAGTATAATGTAGTTTTTAAGGGCTTAGCCACTGGAATCAGACTCTCAAGTGCTGACTCGATGATTTGTGTCACCGCACACAAATTACTGAACCTCTTTGTGCCTCACTTTCTTACTGCACAGTGATTATGATCACAGCATTTATCTCATATAGCTGTGGAAAGAATTAAAATAATTAATACATATAAAATGGTTAGAACAGACACTAGCACTTGTTAAGCACTCAATAAATACAACTTTTGCCACGATGGAGAGTTTTGAAATCTGACAAAGAGTTTAAATTTTATGTGACAAGTAACATACAGCCAGGATAGTTTCTTTATTATATAGTGACATGTTCAAAGTGACATTTAAGGAAAAATAGGTAGAAAATACAGGACCAAGTCACATGGAGGAAGGCTCCAGCCAGGGAGACCACCTGTTAAGCTACAGCAGGAAATATCTAGTTGTAAGGTAATGAGAGCCTAGGTAATAGCTGCAACACAAATCATGATGACAAAAACAAAAAACGATGTTTTCTTTACAAAACACTTTTGACATAACAGTACCTCTACTGATACAATATCTCCAGTTCAGTTATGAAGAAATGGAAACTTGGTTCTGGCTTCCATCATGTGGTAAGAGTAAACAGAGTAAAAAACTGGTATCAGAGGATCTTTAGAGAAGTAATGGTTGGTATGGAATGGCAAGGTAGTTGGGGAGAGGGGTTGACAGGTTGCTAGGTCAAAGTTCTCAGGGAGAGAGAGGGAGGAGTGACCTTGTTGGGAGATAACCAAGTTGGGAGAAGAAACTGGTTAAGTGAGAATGAGTAAGAGCTTGTTTTGAATTCTTTTGCACTTAGTGACAGTAGTAAACTGATGACAATGTCCTTCAGGCAGTCACAGAATTTATTTAGATGTCAAACATTGTAACTCAGACTTGGATCTTTTCTGAGTAGTGGGAAGCAAGAAAAGGACCGGAGACTGTGTTTTTAGAAATGCTCCTCATGGGATTTCAAGAGAAAAATGAATTATTGGAGGGGAAGAAAAAGTCCGTTACTTGGAGTAGCGAGACAAGGATCCATCGTGTATCAAGGGAAGACATCGAGTAGGGAGAAGGCGTTCCAGAAGGGAAAAACCGCTGAAGACAAAAGCAAGGAGGAGGGCTGGGCTAGCGAACACTTGGATTCAAAGCTCGGGGAATTTTTGATAAAACAATTTCATTAGAATGGAGAAAATCAACTTGGCGGGTTTGGGAAGAAATAAGTAGTTAGGAAAAGAGGGCAAAATATATATAGAACATTTCTTTAAGGAGTTAAAAATGCTGAACTGTGAGGCAGGCTTCTTGGGGTTTAGTTCTAGATTTGCCATTACCTGCATGACCTTGGACAATTTATCAGTTACTAACAGAATTTATCTGCACATAACTGAAAGTACTTATTTTCACATTTAGGAAGCACTTTTGACCTTTTTGATAATCCCATTGTATATACTAATATAACACGTAGGATCCTGATAAGAATTGAACAAGGCCCCTGAGCATCCAGGCTGACCGATGTCACTAAGTCCATACTTAGAAGCCTATGCACCCTATAAATAAGCGGGAACCACAGGCCCTCATTGAACTGCCTGTGCTTGGGTTGAAACTAATATATGTGAGCATGATTATCTGGTATTGTACCCCACAGCTGACCACTTTTAGGGGCAAGAAAAAGAAAGAGCTTTGTGGCAGGTACACTGATGGAAATCACAATTACATTATCTAGTAAAATCCTACAGGGACAAAAGATAAGTTTAGCAAATGTAAGAATTAAAACGTATAGCAGTATGGTGACATTTTGGGGGAAAGTACAATCAGCTCCTATTCACCTGACTTGCCTTTTTAAAGCATTATTGTAGGAGCTTAATTAGTTTACACTTTAAAAGTTACTGTCCCATTACCCAGTTAGCAAGTGAAGGGCTTGCTTTTCGGGGCTGGGTCTCCTGCTTTGGGGTTGAGACAGCAGGCTGGCTGCTATCTGCTTTTTTGCCTAAAGGAAAAGTTGGGCTCAGTATATTCTGTTTCAGATTGGAGAAAGTACAAATATTTTTGAAAGATTTCTAGTCATTAAGACTGAACATAATTGATTTTTAAAGAGATTATCTTTCATTATCTGGCAAATAGCAGTTGTCTTCAAAAGGTGTATGTGTCGTATTAGTTTGGTGCAGAAGTAATTGTGGTTTAAAAGGTTAAAAATAAATGCAAAGGAGAGGAATCAAGATGGTACAGTGAGTAAACACTGTGTTTGCCTTCTCTCACAACACATCAAAATTGCAACTAATCTATAAAACAGCTATTGAGAATTGCCTAAAATCAAGCGGAACTGGAGTCTTTCAACTAAGGATGTGCAGAAGAAGCCATCTCCAGACTGGTAGGAAGGTCAGAGATGAAGAACGAGCTGGTCCCACACCTGATTGACCATTAAAGATCGGGAGGGCTATTTTCTCTGTGGGGGTCCCTCCCCATTCCCTAGAAGGGCAAGAGATCCTAGCCCCACTCCAGCCCAGGGTTCCAGTGCCGGGGAGAGAAGTCCCCATAATTTCTGGCTGTGAAAACCAGCAGAGATTGTAACTGAGTGAGATGGAAGGTAGCTGCACTTCCAGGTGCTCCTCTTAAAGGGACTACATGTGGACTTACCCACCAACAGAATCACTCGCTCTGAGCTCCAGCTTTCGGGTAGCAACTGGAGAGGAGGCAGGGGCTTATGGTGGGGAATTGAGTTGTCTGACTTGGGATGGGGGCTGGAGAGGCGGCTTTCTCCTGGATGGGGGGAGCTGGCAGAGGCCATTGTTTCTTTGTTGAGCCCTCCCCCTTCCTGGCAAGCGAACACAGGCAGCCGCCATTTCTGAGTCTCTGCCATTGGTTCGCCCCACCCTACTGATTTGAGACCTGGTCCTGCCCAACTTTCAGGCACACCAGGTTGCTTCCAGGGCTTTTTCATGCAGACCGCTTGTGTTGGCTCAAGCTGCAGACTTTCCTAGGCTCTCAAAGGTTTGCAGAACCCAGACAAGCAGCATCCAGCCTCAACATGTCCTGTGCCTCTGGCTGAGCAGCCCTAAGCTTGGCATTAGCAGAAGCCGGCTTAGGTTTGCAGCTTTGCCTCTCAAGGTGCTTCCTAACACAGCAGAGGCAGCAGCTATATCTGTGGATTTCTTTCTGGCTCCTGCTGGGTGTCCCTCGGTGGGGCACAGGCTGTGGCTGAAGTAGACATACAGCAGATCCCCTCCAAGATGGTCAGCTTCAAAACGAGCTGGAGCCATAGGGTCAGCCCCTGCACAACAACTCTTCCACTGTAGTCAAAGCCAGTCCTCGCAACCAGTAAGCCCAAGGGTCAGTCCCTCCCTCACATTGATGTGCAATTATCAACCAAGACTCAACTATAAGAGGAGGGCACACACAACCCACACAAGGGACACACTTGGAGTATGTGGCTCAGGTGACCAGAAAGACTGCACCATTGAACCCCACAGCACACCTACTACACAAGGCCATTCTACTCTGACCAGGAGACATAGCAGCTGACCTACTACATAGAAACAAACACAGGGAGGCAGCCAAAATAAGGAGACAAAGAAACATGTCCCAAATAAAAGAACAGAACAAAGCTCCAGAAAAAGAACTAAGCGAAACGGAAATAAGCAATCTATCAGACACAGAGTTCCAAACACTGGTTATAAGAATGTTCAGTGATCTCAGGGAGAACTTCAACAGAGAGACAGGAAGCATAAAAATGGAGATGGAAACCATAAAAAAGAACGAGTCAGGAATAAAGGATACAGTAATGGAAATGAAGAATATATTACAGGGAATCAACAGTAGATTAGATGAAGCAGAGGATCTGATTAGCAACACAGAAGATAAGGTAGTAGAAAACACCCAACCAGTACAGCAAAAAAAAAAAAAAAAAATCCAACAAATGAGAGTTTAAGGGGCCTTTGGGACAATATCAAGCATACCAACATTTGTATTATAAGGGTACCAGAAGGAGAAGACAGGAAGCAAGGAATTGAAAACTATTTGAAAAAATAATGACAGAAAACTTCCCTAGCCTGGTGAAGGAAATAGACATTCAAGTCCAGGAAGCACATAGAGTCTCAAACAAGATGAGCCCAACACCAACACACATCATAATTAAAATGCCAAATGTTAAATACAAAAAGAGAATCTTAAAAGCAGCAAGAGAAAAGCAATTAGTTACCTACAAGGGAGCATCCACAGACTGTCAGCTGATTTCTCAACAGAAACTTTGCAGGCAAGAAGGGAGTGGCAGGAAATGTTCCAAGTGATGAAAAGCAATGACATACAACCAAGATTGCTCTACCCAGCAAGTCTGTCATTTAGAACTGAAGGACAGATAAGGAGCGTCCCAGACAAGAAAAAGCTGAAGGAGTTCATCACCACCAAACCAGTATTACAAGGAATCTTAGAGGGACTTCTTTAAGATAGGGGGGTTAAGGATGGGTGAAAGGGGAAGGGATTAAGAAGTACAAATTGGTTTTTATACAGTAGTCATGGGGATGTAGGGTATAGCATAAAGAATATACTCAATAATGTAATAACTTGGTGTAGTGCCAAATAGGTACTAGATTAATCGGGGTGATAGTTGGGAATGGGGTTGAGGGCAGGATGAAAAAGGTGAAGGCATTAAGAAATACAAATTGATAGTTAATACAGTATGGGGAATATAATCAACAATGTTGTAAAGATCACGTAAGGTGCCAGATGGGCACTGGACTTATCAGGGGATCATGTCGTAGACTGTGTAGATGCCTGACCAATGCACTAGACACCTGAAGCTGAAGTAGAATAATATTGAATGTCAACTATAACTAAATATATAGGTATTTATATAGTTATAGGATGTGGAGTACAGCATAGGGAAGATAGTCAATGGTATTGTAATAGCTATATATCAGAGGGGTAGTAGCTTGGGGGGTGGATTATCAATTTATGAGGGGTTTAAATGTCTAAGTATTACGTTGCTTTATACACCTGAAACTAATAAAAAATGGAAAAAAATAAATAAAAGATAAGTAAATAAATGAAAAAACTGCAATTACTTTTGCACCAAACTAATGCAATATATTTTCGATACTAGTGAATTATCTAAAATCTTATTTTCAAAGTACACTAACATATTGGCACCTTTTTTTGACACAAAAATAAGTGCCAGTATAATATCCTAATCCTGAAAGAATGCTGTATCACCCAGCCCCAAATCAGCTAACTATTGCATACCAGTCTCATTGGATAATTCTTTTTCCCCCTCACATACCATTAAAGGGATCATTAAAGTATTCAGGATAGGTTAAAATGGGCATATTCGACTGCCCTAAAGCAAAATTTCAAGTTGAAGTTTGTTTTGAAAATCACTTAAACTGGCTTTGTGTAATTCAGTTACTTTGGTCATTTCAGACCACCTTATTTTGCCATCTATTGAAATCTCCCACCGTGTTTAAAGATTTCCTTTGCTTTAAAAACCATGATAAAAACTCTTATGCAGCATTTGGAATGATATGTGTTTTCAAACAGCAGCCTGTCTTATTTCAAGAGATGGAATAAGTATCATTAAAATGGTAACTCAAATCAGTCAAAACACTTTTCTGGAAGATTTAGATTAAAAGTGATTAAGAACTGCTGTGGTTTGCCAATAGACATTATTTTATATTACATTAATTTCCTTATTTAAAAGTAGATCACTGCTTTTAGTGCTTTAGGGGAACATTCAGTATCCCCTGAAACGCATGGATTTAGTTGGGTGATCCCATTACATGGTATCTTTAGCTTGAAAAGAAGAACAGTGTGGGTAGAGGACATCCTGGAAAGGCCACTCTCTCAGCATCAACAGATCCACTGCAAAGACAGCAGGGAAAGGAGAGATTTGTCATATTTTGCCTCCAGATTGGCCAGGAGAAAGTTGAAGACTAAAAGTGTAACTCAAAATGTATAGTTGAGCACCCCCAGAATGTCATTTCGAACAGAACTGGTTAGATGCTTGGTCTTTAAGAATGTTAATTCTTGGCACTAGATCAGGCAAACTGATTAAAAAATGGACTTCCTATCCCAGATGCCTGCTTTGCTCCAGAACAACTCTGGAATGACTTTGCAGCTTTTACTCATTGGCTCCATTTAGGCTTTTTCTGGGACATTTCTTGCATATGTATGTACCAGGTTATAAAAGCAAAACAAAACAGAAAACAGTAAAATTCAATTACTTGATGGATTCTGTTTTTTAGTGAAGTTAGTGTCTGTCAGTCAGAATTATCAAACTTCCTAGTAGATTAGTAACTGTGTATTATTGTTTTATGTATCAAATGTTTTCAACAAATCTGATTTAGAAGAATGTGGAATATGTGAACTTATTAACTTATATGTACCCTTTAAACAAAAGTATCCTTTGTATTTGAGCAGTTTTTTATGAGGTGGTGTTACGATTAACATAGTAAAATCTGGAAATATTTAAAGATATTTCCCAAGGTTTTTCATATTTTGAAAGGGCAAAGGTTAAAAATCTAGATCAAGAAGATGAAAATAAAGAAGAGAAGGAAAAAAAACACACCATTGTTGTCTATTAAAAATCGGGGGCTGTAGAGTTAAGTTTTCAAAACATCACAGGATGGCAGCTTCATGCATTTGAATTGTAGGTATCTATTGGAATTGTTACTAGAAATGAAGTTTAAGTAAAAAAAAGGATTACATTGCTGATCATTTTAAGGATTTTTCTCATGTTTTAAAATATTGATAGGTAACACGCAGGGAGGGGTTAAATTAATTCCATATGTATTATCTCTAAACTTTGGGAGAAATTGCTGATAATAAGACACTGTGGCAGAATGGGAGGGCTCACCCTCCCAGTCCACTGGTGTTTACCTGACAGCTCCTAAATTCTTTTGTCTTTCTGGCAAGGCAGTGGAAGAGGTGTTGTGGGGCATAAAACTGGTAATCTAGAAGATGAGCTGGACATGTTCCATCAACTATCTCTGGGGCCTGGCAGTAAGGGTCACCATATTCCAAGGGTCCCTTCATCAGCGTTATATTCTGAACATATATTGATTCCTCAGCAGTATGCTTGGTAATTTGCAAGATATGGGGAAATCTAAGGCAATACAACATCCCTGAAGAAGTCAAATATTCACTTAATTTAGTAGCGTCTCGTCTATAGAAATGCCTGTGGGAAAGGCTTGGGAATGCAGGAGAACTGACATGAATGGGGTGCCCACTCTGTGTCCGGCACTGCACCCCAACTATTTACTTGGAGCTTCATGATAAGTATATGGAGTAGATATAGTTAACGTCAGTAATTTGATAAACTCTGAGTCAGTCCTGTATCCTTTCTTCCCCTCTAAATACCTGTTTGGAAAATGATTCAATCTTTCGTTCACTAATTAATATGATGTTGTATCCTGACTCTACATAGAAGATCATTCAGACCAACTCTCATTTTACTGTTGAGATTATGAGGGCGCAGAGGGGTCAAGAGCCTTCTTGTTCCTTATTACCTTATTAATAAACCAAACATAGCTACTGAAATTGATTACAATGATGGAGGTTAATTTAATGAAAGACTGAAACACTGAAAAGCATTTTCCCACAGCCTCTTTATGGGGCATCTTGCTCTAGTCACTGTGAGGTGCAAACTAACTTAGGGCACTGGGGCCTGATGCTCCTCCTTTGGAAAACCGGACCGGAAGAGGGATGTTTCTTTTTCAACTTGATGCTTGATGGAGCAGCCTCTCTTTCCTACATTAGAGGTTTGGATTTAGAAGCAATTAAAAAAGTACTCTCCATTTTTAAATTACAAATATTATTTAATTATGTGTGGGTTTTCCTTTTTACTCTGAGCAGATTGTGAAAACCCTTTAAAGTGTAATTTTACTAATGGCTGTTTGCATCAAGAATCTGCAATTATAAGAAAAAGTAAAGTTGTAAGTACTTTACTAGAGCTTAAGTCATTTCCTCCTTTATTTCAAAATTGATTGCATTCAAATCTGTTCAGTAATACTGTCACAGTAGAAAAAAACGATCTAGCCAACATGTGGTATACTTGTGTTCTGTTTTATGACGGAGATGTCATTAAGGATATTTCTGTAGAAATGTCCAAAAATTATGTATGAGTATGACTCTTTAAACTATTAAACAAAAAATTCTCTTTAGTGGACAAAAGGAAAAATGATTGCATGAGGGTTCTCACTTTTACATCAGCTAATTTAAAAATTATCAATAGAAGAAGCCCAACATTTTGCTAAATGAAATCTACTGCATTTCTCCTTTTGTACCTAAAAGGAAAAACTTTAATCTTCTGTGAAGTTGAACATTGAACTAAAAATATGATAGGCCAGATAGGGCACCTAGGGTAACGGTGAAGAGATAATTGTAATACGCTGTTATGACCTATAATGGTATAAACTAAGCAAACAAACAAACTTGCAACCCTCTTTTCTAATTTGTATTTAGAAGAGCCTGCTTCCTTTTGTAAGAAATGCTGCTTAGGTAATACTAATGCAGCTAACCTCCTGTTTTAAGTAACCATTGGGAGCTTTCTCTTGTACCTGTAAAACTGAAAGGAATCTGAAAAGCAAATGTCACTAATGGCCCATAGATACCCTGTTTTCATTGACTTCTGAAGTATAGAGGAATAGTGGTAAAACCGTTAGGCTTTGAAAACAATTTAAAGTCAAATCAAGATATTTGATTAGGGGAACAAAATATCCTGTTTTTTCCTTCTATCTTCTGAACTTTGTCATGGAACTCTAAGCCAGGGATTTAAATATATATATATATATTTAAATCCAGTGTTTTAGTTACTTCAGTGAACAGAACAGACAAGGATTATTGACTGCTCTGGTGATGGCATATTCTGATGGCAGAACAGGGAATAAAAAAGAACATAATACTTATGTAAAGTACATATTATGAGATAAGTTAAGTGCTATGTTAGAATAAAGCAGAGCAAGGTATGGCAGGTGAAGTTTGCTGTGTGTGCCATTTTATGAAGGGTTATCAATATGTAAACTTCTTTGCCTGGCCTAAAGAACCATCCTGCAATCGACCTACATATTCAATATGTACTTATTTATGTTTGTCATGAAATTTTATTTCTCATTTGATTTTGCTTTTCCCTCTGTTTGGAATGTCACTCTCTCAAGCACTCTCTGTTAAACTTTTGTTTAACCTTTGTGGTCCTGCTCAAATATCATCTCCTCCTTGAAGCCTTCCTGAGGCCTCCATCTCCCCTCTGCATTTACCGAGTACTCAGGACTCGTAATACTGGCTTATCATTAGGTTTTTCTCTCTCTACCTCTAAATAGTAAGCTTCTTGAGGGCAAATAACAAGTCTTACTTGCCTTTGTATTACCTCATCTATTCAGTATTTGTTGAATGCACAATGCACTGGTTAAACTTAATTGGGGCTCCAAAACTTAAATAGGTCTCCAAAATTGTGTTGGTGAAGTTCTATAGAAGCTATAGTGACACTAAGTTGCTAACTGAAGAGTATTTGTATGGTTAATTTATACAGTACAGTTAAAAAGGGGTCTTAGACCCAACTCCAATATGTATGTGCAAGTTTCCCCACATCAACATGCAATTCTCAGACACCAGCAGGGTGTCTGAGAATTCAACTCAGTTCTGGCACTATCTACCCAGAGTATCTAATCAGATTCTACAAGTAAGGGCTCAGTTCCACATGACTGCCCTCCACTTCACACAGGTCACAAGCCCAGGTTGTTACCTATACTTCTGACCGACAGGCTATAAATCAGAGGTTCCCAGAACCACCTCCTTAGTTAATTTGCTCCAAGAACTGAAGAAAACCCATTTACTCAGTAGATTACCAATTTACTACAAAGGCCATTAAAGGATAGGGATCTACCTCCACTGAGATACATAGGCTGAGGTCCTGAACCAGGGAGCTGCTGTCTTTGTGGAGCTTGGGGCCTGGTGTGGTGGCACTTGGAAGCACTTTGTTTCCTCGGTGCGGAATCTTTTGGATAAAGGACCGATGAGCTGTCCTCCTGGGATATTATGGAGGCTGGGTTACGTATTCATTCATGATTGACTAAGTCATTGGCCAATGGCAGTTGAACTCAATCTCCAGCCCCTCCCTAGAGGTCAGTGTGTGTGTGTGTGTCTGTGTGTCTGTGTGTGTGTGTGTGTGAGAGAGAGAGAGAGAGAGAGAGAGAGAGAGAGAGAGAGAGAGAGCGCGCGCGCGCGCGAGAGAGAGAGTTTTGAAAATTCCAAACCTCTAATTACATGGTTGATTCTCCTGGCAACTGAACCCCTCCCGGGGATGGGGTCTAAAAGTCACCTCATGGACAGAACAAAAGACACTTTTATCATACTCAACAAGAATTACAAGGGTTTTGGGAGCTGTGAGCCCAGAACTGTGGATGAAGACTGAATATCTTTTAAACTACAGTATCACAGCAGTAATACTCAAATAACAAAGAATTTGAGTTAACAATAGCTTATAAGAAAGTGTTTCATATACTGGAACAGAGTTTTCCCTTGGAAATAAAATATGGTGCTTAGATTGTTAAACAGCTCATAAAAGCCTACCTAAAATCACAAACACGCAACAAAATTCTGGTGTTACTATTCTGTGCTCAGGAGTTCATGCTGTGCCAAGCCCAAGAATGATCTACCCACCCACCTTCACCCCAGCCAGTCTAACGCCTACTAAACTTTCAGGCCTCAGCTTAAAAGATCCTTTACAAAACTCTCTGACTTTCAGGTCCAGTAGGATTCACTGTTATCAGCTATGATAGTGATCTTTCTGAGAACGTGATAAACATTGCATCTGTGTGCCCCAAACAGTGCCTGGCATGTAGTAGATGCTCAATAAATATTCATGGGGTAAAAACAGGAGTGTAGACAGGCTGCTGAACCATCGTTGAATAGATAATACTTCTGGATATCAGTATTGACTTAAACATTCAAACCTGTTTTTTATGAGTTTTTTTGAGCCAAATTGATGACAATTGCTGGGAAGCAAAATCTCAACAAATTGAAAAAAATGCTCTGGAGAATGGCAGTTTTGCATCTTATTTTATACATTAAAAGGAAGAGATATACGGAGGGTTAGATGAAATCATTGGTGGTAGATTAAGGGGGTGGGAAAAAGCAAAGCGGGAAACTTCTGGGATCAGATAAAAAGGCAAAATAGAGAAATATATACTTCTTTTACATTGGTGTCTACAAGATATTAATGATTAACATTTACAGCACACAGAGATGGTATTTGGGGGGACAAGAGAACAATGAGGGGTTTTGTCCTCTTCTGTTCTGGTGCCAGATATGCCTTGAGGGAGCTGGAAAAGATTATTGATATTTCAAAGGTCTGTTGTCTTAGATGCAAAAAGACAATAGACAGGCTCATTTAAGGTAAAGATTGACCTTTGTCAAGGAAGCTACCGGCCTAGGACTACTGACTAGGACCTGCGTTTAATTAGGAATCTTTATGTTCAGACCATCCTATGTGGTTTCTTTCAGTCTCTGAGTTTGCAGGCCTCCCCGAAGCTTGTCAGGTTTAGAATGTGCCCCCTATGAGATCCACGCCAGTAACCATCTGCTATACCTCTACGTCTGTAAGAAGAAAATAACTTCATATTTCTGTACCTACATAAGTGAAGTCTTCCCTGCTGTTAAACTATCTAAGAGTCTCTCCCCTTCGAACTATATTTTTTCCTTAAGCCGTCTCATCCATACCAGCAGCTTTATTTGTCATCATTACCCAATTGACTCTGAAATTAAAGTCTTCAGAGTTCTCCCTTGAGCTCTGGATCTATTTATCTAATCTACCTGACAGCTTCCCATGCGTGTCTGAAAGGCACATCAACCTCTATGCATTAGTTAGGATATTGCTAGCCGTTGTAACAAACATAGTCCAACATCCCAGTGGTGTAGCCTAATAAAACTTGATTTCTTCCTCATATAACAGCCCAGTTCAGGGTTTCTGGTTGGTGAGCAGTCTCCTACATAGTCATTTAGGGAAATAGACTCCATCCTTGTAGCTTTACTCTATTTTGAGGTTGTAGACTTTTGCATGAGATCAGTAGATGGGTAATGAGGAGATCGAAAAAACACTACCCACTTTTTAAGTTTTGTGGCAGAGTACTATTGTTTGCACTCCATTTGTGAGAACCAACCACTTGGCCTCAGCTAGATGCACAGGAGTGGAGATGTTTGAGAAATACAGCTATTTTCCAAAGTAATTCCCCACTATGAAATGTCAAGTGCAGATCTGTAGGTGACAGCTAGTCATATCTGACAAATTCAGCAGGACCAAAATTCAGCTAATTTCCTGAAGTAACCAAAGTAACCAACCAACTAAGCAAACAGATACACCCTGGTCTTCTTCCAGTGTTCCTCATTTCAGATAATGCCTTATTACTGCATTAGCTGGAGACATAGATATCACTTTTGCCACCCTCTTTTCTTTAGCTCTTTTATCAAAGAGGTCTGTAATTTGCCTGCTGCTTTAATTAATGACCAAAAATCTGGAAAAATTAAAAACAAAAAAGCAAACAGACAAACAAAACTTTAAAGGTTAGGGAAATGGGAGTCAAAAGCCTCTGACTCTTCCCACCCCAATGTGCAGTCATTACCTGGTCCTGTTGATTTTGTCTCCTAACTATGTGTATCTACTGGGTTCCTGTTTCTCCTGCAGCCACCCTTTCCTGGACCACGAAATAGCCTAACTGCTCTTCCACTATCCTCTGTCTCCCCTCTTGTCTTCTTTACACAGCAGCTAAAGTGAGCGTTTAAAATGCAGATATAATCGTATTATCCCCCTGCTTTTAACACTTCAAAGCCATCCTATTGCTCTTGGCATAGAGGCAAAACTCCTTAACATGATTTACAACACACACATAGCCTGGCTCATACCTCCATAACCCTCTTTCACTGTTTTCTGTCTTTTCTAAACACGCTGTCTTCTGGTATTCTCCATGCTACCTTCTCCCTGAGAGCCTCACCTTGGAACTTCTTTCCTTTTTTTCTCAACTAGTTATCACTGCGAAGTATCACTTCCTCAAGAAAGCTTTCCCTGGTTGCCCTAATCATGTCAACTTCACCCATTTAAAAATTTTAAAGCAATTTATATTTCTTTGTCTTTTTTTTAATGTATGACAATGAAAATTTCACATTTCTTTGTGTGATTATTGGCTTAATATCTGTGTCTGTCACGGATATATTTTCCCAGTGGCCAGGGAGTGTGATTTGCTCAGTTTTCTCTTTCCAGTGCCTATATCGTAGTGCCTGACAAGTGATCGATGTTTAATAAAAAACTTTTTGAATGCACGAATCAGTAAATGATAAATGAATGAATGATTTTGTATACCAGGTGGTGTTATCAACTGAAGAATGAATGGCCATTATCTCCACAGGTGTATTGATTTAAGAATTTAGACAACCCCTAATATTTTTATAGCTGCACGGTTTTGTAAGTTTCACGGTTAAGATTCTTTGTGGAACAATGCATGTCTTGCAAAAGTTAGCGCATAAAGACCAGAAATGAATTTGTTCTGCTTAGTGATTTACATCAGATCTTTACGTGGTTGCAACTTCCTTTTTTTCACTGAGTTTCCTAACAACATGTGTTGCCATTATGGTAGTACATTCTACAGATAGTGATATCCTTGGTGTCATTCTGAAGTATTACATTTATCCCAAAATAATATACTTTGCAATTGCATTTCCTAAATATATCTATATGTATTATACATATGTATATGTATGATATTTGAAAATAGTGTTATATACGCATATTGTACAAAATTTAAATATTTTGTCGTTATGGTTCCCCCAAATTTCCTTGCATTTATTTTTAAATTTCTGGGAAAATTTATCCCAGTGGGTAAATACTTAGATTTTACTTCTTCCTCTCCTCTTCCTTTACTTTTTCTTCTTCTTCCCCGTCCCCTTCCCCTCCTCCTCCTTCCCCTCCTTCTCCTTTTTTATTGTTGGTAATTATAGGTGTTAGATTTTCTTCTCAAGTCCTCTGATCAAATATTTGAGGTATTCATTAAAGTGTATATTTCTAGTATCTTGGCCTTTACATTACATTTCCATGCTGCCTCTTGGACCCCATAGCAAAACAAAACAAAACAAATCTTGTTTTAGACTGTTGAACCAATGTGGTATTTAGAAAATGGAGATTTTCTGTAGTAATAATATATTTCACATCAGTATACACTTTTGTTTCATCCATTCATTTTTTTTTTTTTGATACACAAAGTAAATAAAGACATGTGGAAGGTGATCACTTACCTTTTCCCTGTCCCCAGAATTGACTTTATGCTGCCATTCTTTGGTTCCAAAGGAAACAGTATGGTACAAGAAAGTCTGGATAGCCTTTTTCATTAAAAACAAACAAACACAAAAAAACTTTCCAGCAGAGTTTAGGGATTCAGAATGAACCTAAGCACTTGTGAACTCATGCTTTGCTTTTTAGAATTGTAAAGGTCTTTCCTTAAAAGGAAATTCTATGCTGGGTAGACACACAATCAGAGTGTCTACCCAGCATAGAATTCCCTTTGTCATCTGATTCCTGCATTCTGAACTAAGATCATGGAGTGTTGCTGTTGCTTGCTGGTCTCTGTGACCTGATGCTGTTCAGTGTCTCTATAATGTTAGGAAACCATCCTGCTCACTGTGCTCGTAGTAAGCTGGGCCCAATCCTGTATCATTTACTTAAGACATGGCATGAACTGAGGTAAAGTTCTAAGGCAACAGATAGTTTTATATTAAGCAAGTTTGTATTGTAGTTTGGAAGATATGTAAATATATGTGATTAATACATGTGACACAGTCTGTTCTCAATACAGAAATCTGAGTGATTGTGTTAACAAAAACTCATGTCTTTTCCTCCATGCAAAATCCTTCATTGGCCTCCCTTATTACTCAGGATAGCACCAACGTTCTTATTGCACTCTGCTATTTTTTTTTTTTCTGAAATCCCCTACCGCCATTTTATTATTAATTTTAGTGTTGGATTATTTCTTACTTAGAGGAAATCTGAGATAGTTTTCATTACGGTTCCACTGTGGAACATTCTGTTCTGTGCAACGGGAAGTAGAAACTTCCTTTTTATTATTTCTAAGAAGTCCTTGTGTGTGGAAATAGTGGCACTGATTGTGCGCAGTTTTGTAGACTGTTTTAACTTGACAAAGAAGACATGTTTATAAAAAAAGTTATGCAACTACACCTGGTCTTGAGAAAGAAGCAATGGAAGATAGGAGGAAGAAAATTTTACGCTAAACAGTATTTTCCAAAAAAGATTGACACAGTAACTAAGGCAATATTCTAAGAAATGAAATGCCTAAAGTTTGTTTCATGAATGCAGAAGTGATTAAGGGATTTTTACTTTTCCTTTTGATCTCTGAGTTAAATAAAACTGAATTGAGGTAAATATAGTTTAAAAAGTGATAAATAGAAGCTCAAGTCCTGAAGTCAACCTGTTTGTTTCTAATATATATGAGAAATTAACTGAAATGAGTTTAAACCCTACATTATAAACTCTACTTTATGAATCTGTACTTTTTGCCTATTATTGCCTCATGAATTTTAAGGGATGATTTATATAATTTAACAGTGTCCTTGTCCTTCCATTGTTGATCAAGAAAGAACCAATCCACTCTTTGATATAAAAGTTATAATCTTATTCATTATGCTGCCACCTGAATGTAGTAATTTCTTATTTGAGTTATGTCAAATTTCTACTCTTAGGAAGGTTTTTAATTGCATATTTAAAAAAATACACTGTAAAATTCTATCTGTTAATAACTAGTACATTTATCTTATTTTCCATACAGTGTAAAAATAAATGTGCGTTAGGCAAAACGGTCTATCAACAGAGACACAGTAAGCAAACATAGCACATGGAGGGATCATTATGTTAAAGCAGTGTTTTTTGTGTTTTTTTTTTACTGTTCTACGGAAGGAAGCTGAGAATCTGGGGATCTTTTTTAAAGGGGTAATTGCCTTTTAACTGTACATTTGAAATCAAGTGTCTTTCAGAGTGTGAGATTTCGCCCTATGTTCCAGAAAAAAGCAATTTGCCTCCCAAGGTTAATCTAGAGAATTCATTCTTTCTTCCTTTGCATGCATAAAGATGCTGCTCGCAGTGTGCTTTCTTGGATGTGAATGAAGAGCCTCTCTCACAATTTAACCTGCAGAATTGCTACTCATACATGGCTTTCAGCTCCATCTGCACTGTAGCCAGTCTTGTAGTGTTTCAAGTCCAGAGAGCAACGCAGCTTGGGAACTGAGGACAGCAACCATCTTGTTCTGCTTAGGTTTCCCCTCTGAATGTCCTGTTTGGTCAGCTCAGGAAGCTGGCGGGACAGAGCACACCCTCACATGGTAAACTTTCAGAGGGCAAAAAGGTCATGAATAAAAGGTCATAATAATACTTCAAAACTGGAATCCTCGAAAAAAACACACATGAAACAAAAAGCCTATTTCAAAATAATTTTTCCAAGTTGTGAAATGTATAATTAATATAATTTTCTTTTTAGTGATTTGAAAATACCATGAAATTGTTTTAAATGCTTTATAGGCTCCTCATATGGAAATTTCTATTTTGACTTGATTTAGACATTTTTTTCGTTTATGAAAATGTTGATAGATAATCTTTAGATGCTTAAAAATGTCTCGAGAGAGTGTGTGCTTTATAGTCTTAATCTCTCTGTAGGGTTACACCTAAACAATACAAAACGAGTATATATCTCTTTGTTTTATATTTTTAAAGTTTTTAGAGTTCATAGTTACTATGGATAGTCTATTCTTTTTCCAGCTTTCAAGATTTATTTTCATGTTGCCTGTTAAACCTCCCCCCATCCTGCTTTTTTTTTTTTCTTAGCATTGCTGTTAGCTAATATTTCTGGCTTTAATAACTGAACTGTTAAAAGTATTTACAGTCTCTTTTTTATTCACAAGGTATTTATTCAGAGCTTAATCACACAGAGAATATAGCAATGATTATGAAAGAAGATGTTCTGTGCTCAAAATATCACTTTTTAAAATAAGAAGCCTCTTAAAGGATACAAGCACATGTACTTGGAAAAATGTTTCAGATGTCAAGAAACAAATATACAAGCATAATCCCCTTAAAAATGAATCAGCTATTCGAAAACTGTCCTTATTACTGGCCATGATTAAAAATATATTGGTTTGTTATATTTTTTGTTTTCCATGTTTTTAATTAAATAGATGTTATTTTTGACATAAAATTCGGGATAACATAATCACCTCCAAAACTTGTTTCTCCCTTAGTTTCTTTATAATTTCATATATATGGCACGAAGTATAATTGACAAATACTTTCTGTGTATGTGCGCGTCTAAGAATGTATGTTTATGTATGTTTAATTACTACTATTATCCAAAGAGTACTTAAGCAAATGCTGTATTCTTTATATGATTATATGATGTTTCTAAAAATATTTACTTTTTCCAACTACGAAAGTTGTACTCATAACATTTGCATATAAATTATATCTCTTGTGCCAAGAAATTATACAACACATAGGAATGAAACACACAGTTTTTTCTTTCACTTAGAGATGGATATTCAAGCTTGTAAAACTCCTATATTTATGCCAAAAAGTTATGTTAGATTGAGGGTAAGCTTGTTAATTGTTTCTACCTGGTTTTATTTTTATAATTCCAAGTAATTGCTTACACAGTTACTGTCAATATCAAAATAAAGAAAATAAAGAGGAATCATGGATGTCAAAGATCTAAAATGTATTTGAGGTAGTTTTCCCAGTTTTGAAATATGCATTATTAAACTTTTACTGTATTTAGAAAAACATAAATGCATTATACAGATTTTTTTTTAATATCTAAAATATACTCTGGTTGCAGGGATGAAAAGGGGGGAAAAGTGTGCAGTAGGACTTCATTTCATCATCCTGGGATTTGTATGTGATAAGGTCCCTTCATTACTTTTGTTTGGTACTTTAATAATTTATGCACCACTTTTGAATGTTTCCTTTAAGACTGTTAAAAAAATATTTAAAGTATATTCTAGATAAGATTTTATATCATTATGAAAAAGGAAAATGACTTATTTCTTTTAAATCATTAGAATTATTACTATTCTTTTCACTTCACAATTGGCTGCATTAGCAAACTAGTGGGACTTTTCTTCCCTTTGTGTTTTTTAAGTGTAATGGCAAATCCAGTAAAAATCATGAAACTCAGGTACTTTTGAACCTTAGCACAACTACTCTTTTGTACCTCCATTAAGAAAGTTGCCTAGTTTGAGAGGCGTGAATAGAGCAGTTTATGTGCACAAATAGAAGAAGAAGAAGCATAAACTTCTTGTTTTTCTTTTTGGGCCATATCTTTGGGAACTTTAAAAAAGTACTCTCATTGGGACCAATTTGCAGGTAAGATCATCTTATAACAAGGTACTTTAGATATTCTTAATTAAATTCTCCTGGATGGAGTCCAAAATAGACTGGCCTAATACCAAACTCTGCCCTGTAGTGAATGTTGTGATAGTGAGATGTCAGAGTAGAGTGTCTATTTTTTAAGACACAATAATTATATATGGACAGATAAGTCCGAAGGGAGTGACCTCCTTTATAACACTGTATAATACAGCTCCTTTGGAAACCGAGCAGGCCTCTGCCCTTATCACTGCAGGGAAGAAGAATCCCGTTATGATGGTAATTCACACCTCAATAACTTTCTCTTACGGCATCCATCCATCATCAACAGCAAGGTTGTACAGAGTGGAAGGAGGTTTCCGGATGTGGCATTCTGAGTAGTGCTCCCATCTCCCGAAGACAGTAATGCAACCAAGAGCCAGGGGAACCATTTCCCTTCAGCCGCTGAGACAGTCCTAAAGAACCCTCAATGCCCAGGCTGCTGAGGATTTTTAGAACATTTCAGTCATTTTCATCAGCAAAAGGAAAACCGGCAGAGCTCACAGTAGCAATAGTCAAGGGATCCTCTATCATTGTTAAGACTTTAGCTTGAGCTTTCTTGGATCAGTTATTGTGTAACCTTGTCAGTCATGTATGTTTGGAAGCAGCATAGTATGACTTTTACAGAATGACAGATGCTAGATGGGTTCAGAAAGCCTCATTGAGAGCTCAATTTTACTGGCCACTAAACTGTTGGATACTGTTAGCAGATAATGGGCAAATTCCATAGTAGATGAAATGGAAGTGTTAATTAGCCCGTTGTGATTTTAGGTGGCTCTGTTTACAGACATCAGTATCTGTCCAATTTTGCTTTATTCCCCCTTTTTCTAAGGTGATAGAATAATGCTGGCAACACAACAAAAAACAAAAAAAACAAAATAAATACTTTATTCAATTCATTTTGAGACATTATACACAAAAGTTAATTTTGGTGCTTGTATTACTCTGTTTGGGCTGTCATAACAAAAACCAGACTGGGTGGCTTAAACAACAGTATTTGTCTCGTTTTGAAGGCTGGAAAGTCCAAGATGAAGGTGCCAATGGATTCAGTTCCTAGTAAGGGTTCTCTTCCTGATTTGCAAATTCTTCCTTCTCCTTATGAACTCACATCTTGGAGAAAGAGAGCTCTGGTGTCTCTTTCTCTTTCTATAGAGGCACCAGCCCTATCAGATTAGCGCCCCACCCTATGACCTGATTTAACTTTTATTACCTCCTAACATGCCCTTTCTCCAAATACAGTCACTTTGGGAGTTAGGGCTTCAAGATATGAATTTTGGGAGGCCACAGACTTTTACTCCATAACAGTGTATACATAGTTAGGTTAAATATATTCTTTTGACCTTGTTGGGAACTTCACCACTACAGAATTTGAATGTTCTTGGCAATGAATTCTCTTCTACAGTTGTCCTCGAAATTTAACCCCCATTTGGAGCATTAACTCTGCTCCATGCTGGAGGGTCATTTTTTCCCTCTTCAGAAACTAGGGATATTAGAGGGCTTTATGCTAGGAGTTTAGTGAATCCTTATGTCTGTGTGTTTGGTGTTTTTGTTCTGAATTTCTACTTGGGCCCCAGCAATGAGCCTCCTTCCTCTTGTCTGGTCTGATTCTATATCCTAGACCTGGTAACCAGGTCCTGGTCTTGTGTATTCAGTGCCACAATCAATGTCTTGGTTTACTGGTTTCTTGGGAATCAGGTTTCCATCCTCAGTATATCTCTATTGATGAAACGTTAATGTCTTACCTTCCTGAACTGATGGCTAAGTATGTATTTTATTTTTGTAGTCACTATCTGCTGTGGAATAGACCTAAATAAATAGGCAATTTCAATATAGTATGCTAAATGTTAAAATAAGGAGGGATTATAAGGTGCTACAACACAATGATAGGATAGCCAAACGTGACTTGGAGAGTTGGAGAAAGTTTCTTGAACAAACTGACATTTATTTTAAGTCTTGAAGATGAAGAAGAGTTAGCTAAAGAGTTGGAAGGAGAGTCATTCTGGCAGAAGGAACTAGGTATACAGGGCATAATAAGGAACTAAATGTTTGGCTCAAGCATGGGTTATGAGGAAGGAATTAGTTCTATCTGGTTTTCACTAATATCTTCCAGATATTGGAATTCTGAGTTTGAATCACCATTTTTGTAGGTTTATTTCTCTCCACTCTGCATCGGCTGCCCCTTTAACTGCTGGTCTCTACCAAAACTCTATTACTTGCCTCCCCTGAATCATTCCTAGATAGCTAACATACGAGTATATACGTGTTTTCTGAATAAATGAAATAACTGTCAGGCCATGTAGGCTTAGATTCACACCAGGACAACATATGGGAGGGGAGGGGTCAGGTCCTAATCATACCACATGGACACATATGTGTTTGATCATGACTGGCATTGTTTGAAAAAGTAACCAATCTAGATTTGATGGCAAAGCTTATTTATTCATACCACACTGGTGGCATAGAATTTTAGTGCTAGGAGGGAGCTAAGAGATCATCTGACCCGACCTTGCTGTGCAAGTCTAACAGATGTGATACTTTCTGAGGTACAATTTGAGTTCTTTCTATATCACCATATGGCTTTCATATTTATACAATGGTAGAGATACACTCTTCCTCAAGAATTACCTCCAATTTGGAATCATTTGAGGAGATAATTGCTACTATTGTAGGCAGACTTATGTCTAACTCTCAGTAAGTGAAGCTGAACTAGATTACTTAGTGTGAGTGACAGAGCAAATATCAAATAAATAAATAAATAAGCAAGCAAACAAACATTACCCAAGAAGAAATATGCATTAACATGTTTATTTGAAAAAAGCTTTAGATCCCAATTGAATGGATAGCCTTTGATTTTTGAGGGGCCTTTTCAGACTTGAGACTAAATGTTGAATATTCTGGTTATAGTTGACCCTTGAATAACGTAGGGGTTACGGTACCAACCTCCAGTGCAATAGAAAACCTACATATAACTTTTGACTCCTCAAAAACTTAACTACTAATAACCATTGTTGACTTAAGAATTCCACCTTACTGATAACATAAATAGTCAATTAACAAATATTTTGTATGTTATATGTATTACATACTATATTCTTATAATAAAGTCAGCTAGGGAAAAGAAAATGTTATTAAGAAAAATCGTAAGGAAGAAAAAAATAAATTTATAGTATTTACTGAAAAAAAATCTACATATAAGTGGACCTGCACACTTTAAACTTGTATTGTTCAAGGGTCAACTGTATAGGTTTATATGCTTGGAGTACAATCAATACATGTACATTTTTTTCTTTGCTGATAGCTTGCTACATTTCTGAATTATTCTGAACACAAATACTATCAAATGTGATATCTTCTATAACATGCAACAATTCAGTAATATAAAGAATCCAGTCATCTGTGATAGTTTAAAAAAAGGCATGGGACTCAAATACCTTAAAAGTCTTTTGACAGAAATAAAACGTAATCATTTTTAAACATTTCATAAGTAGACATGCAGTCATCAAAAAGAATAATATAAAAATGACATGAGAAGTGGAGATTTAACAATTTTTGTCTTATGTGATATGTTTTCCTTTGATGCTTATGCCAGACACTGTATTATTTATCGCAAGTGAATTGTGCATTTTGTTTTCTCTTCATTTTCTTGATTTTTATTATATACCTCATACTTCTGATAGTTATAGAGAAGTGGCCATATCAGTAATGATAAAATATTCTAAATTAAAATACTATTTGACAAAGTTATGTAAAATTTTGGTTTCTATTGTTCAATTCATATATAAACCAGTTTTATTTTTGTTTCTTGAGTCTCTTTGAATACTCTCTGTTCTTCCCTGAAAACTTTACCAACTCTCTCTGACTCATGCTAATCTCTCTCTTTCAATTCTTCCCACTCTAATTTTATAACTGTGCTTTTGGAAGCTTGTATTTTTACTTGAATGTTTTAAATGCATCCTGTTTCCCTAACTATTAATGTGCTAAATTTGGAGCAGAACTCAATGTGTATATGCTGAGTTGGAATTAGGCTTTTAGCCCTGTCATTTCTAGGTATATGTAAACCTAGAGATGGTAGAAAAGGAGGCAAAACTGGCTTGAATGAATGGTTTTCCTTGCTTACTTAATCCCTCGTAGGCTAAAACTATTGCCCTCCTCCTGCCATCCTAGCCAGGGTAGTGCTTTTGCCTCGTTGCTTAAAAAGTGAGCCCGATACTTGCTTCTATTCTTATCAGAACACGGGGACAAGTAATGGAGAGAGGTATGCAGCTATGCACTGTTTTTATTTAAAATCTCTACTCCATGGGCTTTTCTTGATATTATCTCATCTAACTTGTAGACATCTGTTGCATAAACTTCTAATACTTTGTGATCTATTTTTTTGCCATTTAGAGGTACTATTATCTTAATTGTGATGAAATAAGTGAGATGTTAGGAATAAAAAAGTGATTTTTATAGCAACATTGCATCAAGGAAAATTAGGTTGTGAGAGCAGTAAAACAGGATGTGAGAGCAGTAAATTCCTCCGATAAAAAGGTAACAAGCAGCATTTGCCTATGGACTCCTCACTTCAGTATTTCTCAAACCCAAACTTCTGGCTGAAGGTGTTAATGGAAAATAATCTTGGAAATCTCTTTCCTAGAGACATTCCCATTCCATTCATACACACACACACACACACACACCTCTCTTGATTATTCTTTCGTTCACAAATATCAAGTGAGCTGCCAGTCTACCAGGCACTGTAGGGAGGAGGGGGATACATGGTTGAACATGCTCTTAATGGGTCCTTCAGTCTAGCACTGTGTAGGGTGGTTCAGAACTGAGAGACGTAGTTGACGAGGCACAAATTCTCTACCTCAGAGTTCCATACCTTGGCTAAAAGGCTGATAATTCCCAAATGTGCTGGCATCTTTTCTAAATCATCCTAGGTTACTATTATCCATGCATTTGTATACATGATAGTGAACAAGTGTACCCACATAATGAGCACATACAAGGGGAAACATAGTCTACAGTCTATAAAGGCATTTCATCACAAGATGACTTGGGAGAATTCTCAATTTATAGATGTCAGTTTGCTGAAAGATGGTGGAAAGGGGTTAAATCTCACAATGGTAATGATCTCCTTCTTCTTAGCTCGCATTAAAACCTGTCAGCCAAGAAGAAAAAGAAAATGTACACAGATAGTTGCACTATTCAGCAAAGGGGTCTAAAGGATGTTATTTTTTGTAATAGACAACTTTTAGAGCTGTTTTGGATTCATAGCAAAATTGAGAGGAAAGTATAGAGATTTCCCATATATACCTTGCGTATTAATATCCCCCACCATAGTGATACATTTGTTACAATTGATGAACCTACATTGACACATCATAAAACATAAAGTCAGGAGTTTGCACTAGGGTTCACTCTGGGTGTTGTACATTCTATGGATTTGCACAAATGTATAATGACATGTATCCACCGTAGTGTCTGTCATACAGAATAGTTGCGCTACTCTAAAAATCTTCTGCTCCAACTATTTATCCTTTCCTCCCCCCAGGGTGTTATGTTTTGAAGCATTAAAACAAGTGGCATATTCCTTGACTGACAGAACTCTGTGCCTGGAATTAGCAGCTGTGTCCTGATTCTACTATTTATTATTCTACCACCTTGCATATAACACATTCATTTTCTTAGGATTTGTTTCCTCTTCTTTAAAATCATTCAATACTGTTTTAATCTCAGGGAAGATATATATGAGCATAATTTGTAAACTGACAGGACTTATACAAATATTAATAATATCATTGTTTTTCACTTTTGGATCACCTGTCACCCAGCACTCAATTTAATATTAATATTGATGTATCTCAGATTCAGACCTATCAGTCTAAAGCGTTAGTTGCATTGAGAACCACCTCAAGAGCTATTAAAAAAATACCATTGCCTAGATGATAGGGTGGGATGGAGCCTGGCAGTCATACATTTTTTTTTTTTTTTAACCCTGTGTGATTCCACTGTGCAGTCAGGATGAGAATTACTGGTTTCAATGTCAAGTCCTTCAAATATGAAGACCTTCATAAATGGTCAAGCATCAGCCTTCTAGCTCATAGAGCAGTGAACTCCATCTGTAGCCAAGAAATAAACGGCAAATTTTCTTTATCAGAAAGCCATCATAATGGTGGGTACTGTTAGATGAAGGTGAAAATACTGCCTCAGAGTGTATGGTACTGTGGTCATAAAACTACATGCCTCAGTGCCTGGAGATATTTTGCTATTATCTTGTGGCCTAAAGATGAAAGGTGCTTTAGAAACCTATACTGGAGCATATAGCTTGGATTGACAAATAGCCCTACACAACAATGGGATACTAAGGAAGAAAATACAAGGCCACTACAGACTAATGCCAACTTACATATGACTTTTAAAGTGTGAATGTTTACACACTGCCACAGTCCATTTAAGGATTGGTGATGGGGAGTGGGGGGTGTGCTCACTTTCACAGTGCTCCTGCATTTCGGAATAGACAGGATTCTGGATAGTTGGAGGTATTTCTAGAATATACTTCATACCAGCATTAATATTTCGAGAGAAAGGACTAAAAAGCACAGCATCTCTGCTAATTCTAAAGAGGTCCTGCTTATATTACATCCATAAAAAGCAGAAAAGCCCTAGGACGTAGTGATATTTTTACTGAGTTATTCAAGTTAAGTTTTTAAAATCATGACATGGCCTCTCCTACTTAAAACCTTTCATTAATTTCCCATTTTCTATCAAATAAGTTGCAGTCCCATTTTCTTGACACGCAATACCTTTTGGGAATTTGGCAACTTGATTTCTCTTTACTTTGCTGTACAGCAGGTCCTTGGATAATGTTGTTTTGTTCTGTGATTCTTTCGTTAGAATGTTAATAAGATGCCATAGGAACTTGACTCTTGTTTTTATCAATTAGCCTGTGGTAATATTGGTTACATTATATGTCATTTTGCCACAGTTCCATTAAATGAGGACTTACTGTGCTTGCTCACTGATCCCTGTCATTTTGTATAACTTTTAGGAAAACTATCTCATTCATCTTTCTATTATTTTCAATCACCCTTAGTAATAGCAGATATAACAGTATTAACGATTACCTGTCCCCAGAAGCTGTCCCTGAGATGGGATTCCTGTGAAGGTGATATATCAGGATGTGTTCCTGGAAGAAACTCCAGTAGCAAGGTAGGAAAGTAGAACATGGACTGGAAGGAAGAGAAGGAGGGTAAGTTTTCCAGGAAAATCCCACAAGGGGTGGGAGTAATAAGACTCAGTCTTGCAGAGTAGCTCTGGCGAGTGTGAGGCACACAACAGAGCTGTCCCACTTAGGAAGCTAGGGGACTTCAGTATTTATAGGTCTTTACACCTGTAGTCCTTGGCTCAGGGGTCAGAGTAGAAAGGTGACAGGAACTCCCTGGTGCTTGCCACTTTCTGTGCACGTAGGCAGAGCAGTGCCGCCAGTCTTTCGGGCAGCCTTCGAATGAGAAGCTGCAGACGCTGGTGTTGGGCTGAGAGTGCATGTGAAGCTGGTGTGCAGGAAGCTGGTAGAGGGATTCAAAGGGTTAGAGGCAGGGATGCCATATTCTTTTAACTTGTGTTCAATTACTTCTTGGATTGGAAGCTCCTTGAAAGCAAATATGTTATGTCATTTCTTTTCTATCACTAACTCCTACAACACTTTATCCATAATACTGAAAAAATGTGCCTTCGTAAATGTTTATTCAGTGATTTAATGGATGAGTTAGGGTTTATTTTTTCCTTTCTCCAAATGCTTCTTTGTATCTGCTGGTCCTGAGCATCAAGCTGCAGAACATGTGCACTTGGGAATGCTGTTGGATGTGATCAGAATTCCCTCATGGTATTCGTTATAGAACACCCTCCTGGGCTCAAACAGCAAGGATGGCAGGAATCCATATTAGCTGTTATTTAGGGAGATGATTTAAGAGCTTCAGAGTTAAAAAGAACAAAATCGCATTCCCCTACATAACTGGGAAGGACCAGAAGAAAACTGAAGATAATAGCACTTGCAAGTTGCCAAAATGATAACTATTTTTTGAGCTAAGAGCCAATGAGGGGCCTACAAGTTAATGTCACCCAACAGAGACAAGTATTTTGAATTGAGACAATAAGTAGTGAAAGGAAATTGTACTCATGCTCCTTATGGGCATCTTTTCATTGTTTAGTCGCTTTAACTGTTATTTGCATGAAACACTCCCATTGTATTTTGGTAGAACCTTCTCTTCCCAAGAGTTCAAACATTTCTAGTCTCTTCCATACACATGTCATGGAAAGACCCTTAAGGAATATTGAGTGTGTAGAGTAGATATGGTGTTCCTAATAAAACTTTGGAATCAAGATACTATTGAGAATCGTCATTGGTGTATCCTAAATAAGTGCCATGATTCACTTATAACCCATATTTTTTATACTACACACCATACTGTATAATAAATAAAATTACGTATTTTAATGTGGATGTGAAACATTTTTTGATCCGTTTTCTACAAATGGTTAGGTTTACTTTGGAAAAAAAAAAAAACACACACAAAGATTTCTATTGTGACAGTGGGAATTTAGTAATTAACCCAATGAACAAAACATGTTACTCACTTTAAGCTTACTCAACTTGAATGGACATGTGCTGAAGCTTAGTAAAATACAGTGCCCTTTTTATACATAATTTACAACCTACAGTAGAAAAACTGAATGGTATCTTCAGCCTGTAGGCAAAGTACATAATAAAAAAAATTTCTGAGGAAGAGTTGCTCAATATTCTCAAGTGAAGTGGTCACAAAGAAGAGAAAACCTATAGGAAATTTAATATTAATCAAAAAGAAAGCAGATAATTAGATCTGACATTCCATTCATTCATTCCACAAACATTTATTATGCTATAATAAAATCTTAGTTATTGCATTATCAGATAAGCAGAAACAAAGAGCTATGTTACGAACACTAGCCTTTTCATTATGTTTATGAAAACATAAGGAAAAAAATAAATACAGATGACACTCAAGTACTTGGAATAATGACAAAAAAGGAGAATATTCAGTAGAGAAAAATCAGACTGGTAAAATCACTCATTCGTGTGAATTGTAATGTTTATCTGCAGTTTACCTTTGGATGGAATTGTAAAGAAGAATTTTTCTTTTGTTATTTTTCTCTTAGAGCAGGGTAAGGGGTTTAAAGGTGAACCGTGAGGGAAATTTAATTTCAAAGATGTATGGGAATCAATGCTTTCAAAACAAAATTTGAAATATACTTTGCCATGCCTTTTTATGCTGTACAAAATCCATCATTTATAAAGCTACTGATCTGACAGTGCCTATCTGCCACACAGGACATAACACAGAGCAATCAAAAGACATTTTAATTTTTAAAATGCTCTCATCTGCTTTTCTATTGCCTTTGGTAGCTTATGTAATTTTAGAACATATGCTGCATGCCAAGTTGTGTGGCTTTATCTTCTCTGTAGAGGAAAAATGTCACCACAGCAATGCTTGACTGGTTGATGGAAATGGAGATTTTTTTTCCCATGGATCAAACTTATTGTGGGTATTAAAAATACTAAGAATTAGCATTATTAGTTAACGATTATTGCTACAATTAAGTACTCTTTATATGCCAGGCACGGTGACAAATGCTTTACATTGTCACACTTTATTTTCAAAGAAGCCTTTCAAAATAATCATCCATGTCCACATTTTATAGACCAGAAAGGTGAGACTTAGAATGCACGAGGAACTTGTGTGAGGTCCATGATCTTAAAGAATGACAGGAGAAGGTCCAGCACTTGGGTGGGGGAAAGCTCCATTGTCTGGAGAGGGTGTGTGGCTTTTCTGAACTTTTCTGGAATAGAATGTTAAGGTCATTCATTTAATTAGATCTTCAGGCCTTTTCAAGAAGGATGATTCATACTGAGGCAGATCTAAAGTAGCTTTTGTCTTCTGGATGTTTCCTTGACTGGGACAGGACATCAGTGACTATCCCTGTTTTCATCTGAAACAGAATCATTCTCTTTGTTGTCCTTGGAGCAGCATTCATACCTTTGTTTTGTCCAGGATGTCCTTGTAGTCCAAAATCAAAGTCAATTAGGTAGAGATGAGCTTGGGAAGTGATCAAATGAAATACTGTACTAGGAAATAGTATGAATGTATCCCTTTACATAAGCAAATTTAACATCTTACATGAAGTTTGCAGTCTGAAATCCTTATTAATCACTTCATTGCTGTAGGTTTTCAGCTTACTGCATTTATGAGTTTTCCTAAGAGCATATCATCTCTAATTTTGATGAATTAAAATATTGTGAACAAATATTATTGCCCTTCTATCACAGTACATATGGCTGAGGCAAACAGTGAAAAATGTTCTTGGATGTTTTAAGTTTGACATTTAGAAACTGGGTGTCAAATACAAAATACTGCCAAGGTGACATCATGTTTCCTACTGAATGTGAAAACAAATTCAAATAGCAAACATTTACATTTATATTTGTATATGAATGTTATTTAAGAGGTTTTTGACTATTGCAAATTGACCCAGAAGTGATGTGTGGAAAATAATATTATCTAGCACTCATTCTTTGTGATTAGGAGTCTCTATACCCTCAGACTACGTACCATATTGGCCACCCACCCTTGTCAGACTACTGTAGACTTTCCAAGATACCTACAGTTTCCTGTCAGCCACCCTTACTGTGTTGTATGTGCCATGTCTGAGGATGATGGAAATGAGACAGATATGCTGGTGTTTTTAAATTAAGGAGGCAGTTCCTGAGTGACAAGGCTATTTGTGTATCACGTACTACATATTGCCCATTGATGTCTGAATTCACATGAATTCACTGTAGAAAACTTGCATAAATGCCAGAGAATTAATTGCATTGCTTACACTTATGGTGAAATGATTAAAATAATAGCTACAGTTTGAGGAATTTTAGGTTGGCTTTATTGGTTATACCCTGCTGCATTTTTAGCAATTCTCCGGGTTATATTGTTTTGAAGTTTTACAGTTAAGTGTGTTTTACCTTTCCACAATATGTTTCAAGATTTTATGTTTCCAATGACCTATTATTTAAAGACACCAAATTGGAAATTAAATCTTATTTAAAGACACCAAATTGATTAAATCTTTCTCATATCCTTGATTCTTTTTTATTTCTCCTTTTTCACTAATCATAATGAGCTGTCAAATTACATGGCTTGTTTAGTTTAGAACTTAAAATAAAATAACTCTTTTTTTGACATGTAAAACTAATTGAATGTTTGAGAATTAACTAGAAATCTCATAATTGTTATGAAAACTTTGATCTTATAACTCCAGCATTATAGGGATGTAAAAAATGTTCTTGTTAAACTGAGGCACAGTCTGGAATATAAAATAAATTTTATTTATGTTTTTACCTTCAATCTCGTAGTACCTGTAATCTACACTTTTGATTATCTGGTTTTCATTTATTCCTGTTTTAGTGAATGATAGCTGATAAGATGACCTTGGCGATTATCATTTGATATCATGAAAGTTTCTGAAAGTAGCATTGGCATAAAGGTATTTATTTTTCTATAGATTTACTCTACATTATAGCAGCTATAAGGACATAGGTTGCTTTTTGGAAAAAATGCTAATAAACAGAATCTTGCCTCAGGCTACCTGGTTTACAAATTACAGCAAAGCACAGACCATTTAAGGAGACGTTGTTAATGGATTGGAAGGAATGCAGTGCTTCTCACCAGGGGTTCTGTTGACTGCTTATATCTGTATCACCCCCTGTGCTTGTTAAGCAGGCCGATTCCTTGCTCCATCACAGTCCTACTGAACCTCCTGAGTGTACAAGCCCCAGGTGATTGAGCACACTTAAGACTGAGAATAGCTGATGCCTTTCAATACCCTCCTCTAATGGAGTATGTTTTGTCACACTGGCAACATAAATAACTGTGTGATTTATGGCACCTAACTTTGGGATTCAGAGCAAGAGCCAGAGCGAGAGATATTGAGATTCCTCATTTTCTCTTTTTGACCACATAATTAGATCTAGATTTAATTTTTTCATCTTCTTTGTACTATTTTTATTTCTCCTAGTTGAAGTATAATATTCTTAATCTTTTATTTATTTATGTTTTTGACGGGGAGCGTGATGAATTGCTTTAGCAGTCTCGAAAAAGGGTGGAACCTCTGTCCAGAAAAATGCGTATCACATTTTTGCATACAATATCAGGGGTTTATGGAACACTTGAAGCTCACTTTGATCCCTAAATTAACAATCCCCATACCAGTAGGACCTTATTATTAATATAAAACAAGCCTATGATTTAGAGATTTTTTTTTTTTTTTTTTTTTTCATCTGTGATAATTGTTGGACAGTATAACCAAGAGCTTTTTAATGTGTATATGATTTACTTACAGTGTATAATGGGTCCTAAGGATGTAAAGTTATAATTATGGCATTTAAAAAGTCTATACAGTTCTTCAGGTAGTTCCTAATAGCAGCAATGTGTAAACATGCAATTATGTTGTTTTTAAGGATACATTTACTCAATAGGTCATGGAAATTTCATAAACTTATTTTTTACGTTTTTGGAAAGACTAAACTCAGAGAAAACATTATATTAAAGCAGCCAGAGCACAGCGTCAAATTAACATGGATGTACCTTATAAGACCTTATGATACATTTCAAAAGTCCTTATGAGAGGACTTTTTTTTTTCAGTTCTTTTAGATATAGTCCCAGAAGTGGGATTGCTGCATTATATGGTAGTTCTATTGTTAATTTCTTGAGGAATTTTCTTACTGTTTTCCGTAGCAGCTGACGCATTTCACATTCCCACCAATAGTGAGCAAGAGTTCCAATTTGTCTTGAAGTGTCTAGAAGTGTTTTTTGGTACATTATTGGATTCTATTTGATAATGAAAAAAAAAATCTTCCTGTATATTCCCTGATTCTTCATATGAGATTGATTATTAGGTTTTGGTATGATATTTACCTTAAAATTAATTTAAGGATTTTTTTTTTATTTTTGTGTTTTTCTGTGGTCTAGATACTTTAAATAATTTTGTAATTTTCTGCTTTAAAGGTTATAATAGGATTCTTCTCTGAAAAAAAGACATTTTATATTCAGACATTTATTTAACACAGGAAAAAACATACTTATTTAGGATAACTCTTCTGAAGGTTCAAGAGAACTGTTTCTTAGGAAGAAAGACCACGCTTATTGAATGAAGCACAGAGCTATCAGTTGCATTCATCAGACACACTGCAGACCGGAAGATCAAAGTTTCCCCTTTCATAATTTCATTTAACCTCTCCAAAATGTAGTCAGCTGCCCCATGTAACCATGCAATTGTATCTGAAGACTGAGAATGACACAGATTATTGGCTTTACAAGGCTAACTTGCTTAAACAAACACATATCATGTTTATCTGATGACTTGGAAAGATAGTGTGGATATGTTGTTTCTTTTGTCATTTTGAGAGTGTATTATGGAGATATGAAACTGATCAATGAAAAGTATCCACTCGTGGGGAGAAAGGAATTTAAATGTGTTTTCACGTGTTATGTACTAATTTGTCCTTTCTAGCAGTACTGATGTAGATCAGTACATTCTTTCTGTATAGATAGACCTACATGGGAAATCAAATTATAATTTAAAAGGTATGTGATGAATTGGATGAATCAATGGGACTGGTCATGATAGAAATACTCCATTGGGCCCACTGGGTTCAAAGACACATGAAGCACATTTCCCCTGGACATGTAAGTTACAGGACCTCGTTTTAAAGAGACAACCCAATTCAGGACTTGATAGAGTTCTCCAAATCTGTTGTCCAGCACCAATTTCAAGAGCATGTTGAGAAGGAACATTTCAGCAAGTAGCTCCCCATTTGTGTTGTTGTCTACCCCCTATCCATCATCAGCATTCTCACAGTTGTCATGCTGTGAGAACAGTAGTCAGCTGTATGTTTGCCTGTCTGCTTTTGAGAAGAAAGTTTACTGGCCCAAATGGCCCCTTCTATTTAGTTAGTGAACTGATTTATTCGTAGTGCTGCACTGGACGCCCTAGGAGGACCTGGTGTCTAGTCCTGAGGATCTCACCCGACGTCAGCAGAGCATTTCTGTGCCCACAAGCAGAGGCTGGAGAGAGATCCATGTGGTCCAGAAGATGCATCCATCTTCCTCTGCAACTGTTTCTCAGAAATGAAAAATGTGCTAGGAGGTATCCAAAAATATATATAACCATCAGAAAAAGTAAACATAAGGTTGATGGTATGTTTTTGCTTGACAATCAACTGTACCAATGTGTTCCAAGAATTTTAAATAGTGCTATACATAATTATCTGTAGTAAACTTCCTAGAGCTTTCCATATATGAAAAATGATCTTTCTCTCCTGTCTTGCTCTCTCTCTCCTCTCTCTTTTGTATTTCTCTTCTCATGTAATGTCTCTTTGCCTCTTCAATCCAGCTTGGTCTTTGCCTCCTTGAGGAAGCTAACGGAAATAATAGTTAGCATTTTTGGAATGCCTGCAGTGTTCCAGGCACATTGCCAGGTGCCTCCCCAAAGCTCTAGTCCTCACCCAGCGCTGCCAAGCGGCTGTGCTTCACAGATGTCTGGTGGGGGATTGGAGACGTGGAGAGGCTGCTAGATGGATCCACACTGACCAGCTCCCAAACCTTTGTTCTTTCCACATCATGTCACCTCCTGTGCCTATTAAAGGACTTGGGACAGAGGATCATTGCTATGTAATGGTCAGTTCAAACTTACCACCAAAGCCTCTAAATCTCGTCTTCTTTTAATAAATACCGGTACTTCTAATAAAGATGTGTTAGAAGTAGAGAAGGAAAGTAAATGTAAACAGAGCAAGAAACAAATGAGAAGAAGTGCCTTGTATTTCAGTAGCATTTTTAGAGCTCAGGAACATAGTTTTCTGAATATCTGTTGAGGGTCTAATATTTTATTGTCTGTGTGTCCAAATGAAATCAGTCTATAAAGGGCAACCATGTAAAATGTATCCATGTGTTTCAGGTTAAAATTTATGATGTGCCCTATCATGATGTCTCATTAGTTTATAGCCCTGGTGACACACTATTGAAAGACATTTGGAAGTGAAAAAATAAAGGCAAACTTTGTCATTTCCTTATAGAAATAAGCCAAAGGTCACCCTGAATTTTGCTGGGATTCTATCCCTAGGTAACATTAAAACAAGTATTTTTTTTTTCTCTCTCTCTCTCTAATTCTATCATTTTAGGGGGGAAATCTAGAAAATACATCAAGTAATCTAATAGGTAATTAATTACATTGTTTTCATTTATGTAGAAAATACCAGAGATTAAATGTAACTTCCACGTTGTTCCCCCCCCCCCCCAAATTGTCCTCCTGTCTGGACTTTGAATATTGTTATATCACATATTTCTCTTTAAATTTCCCCTCTGACTTTATTTTCCTTTAATTTGTTTTGATAACTGATTTGCATCAAAATCTTGTTTGTATTGTAACATTACCAATTAATTGGATATTACAGAAGAGAAAGAAATAAGTCTAGTAGATTAAAACATATATGCATTTGATAATTTGATATCAATTATAAATCTGTATATCTGGGAACAATCTTGGCATGAAAACTATGGTTTTATTAGTAGTAGTAGTATAACCACACATAGCCTAGAAATTATAATCAAGCAGTTTTCAATCTAGATTCCAACTTTGTCAATTACTACAGTGCAAGTTGTCCATCCTTCCCAAGCCTCAATTTTCTTGTGTGTAAAATGGGAGGGCTGTTTATTAATTTATTGTAGTGAGGCGTGAATGACATACAAAGTGCTAGGAGAGTATGTAGTACTCCCTCACATCACTGAAGTTCAACATCTCAGAATTGTTATTGACATGTTGGTCTCTGGTAGCCAATCCTTTGCAAATCCAGTTTTCAGTTCTATTTTAATTATATTGTTGTTGCCTGTTTTGATTATCAGCACTTTATTCCAGATCCTTATCACAGCTCACCTGGACTTTTGTGATTGCTTCCTAATGAGCCATTATATCTCCTCACTCCCCCATCTCAGTTCATCCTCATTGCAGTTAGATTATCATTCATAATAAATAAACACAGGAATACCCTTACCTTGTTTAGATTCTTTTTATTACTGACTTTGGGCTACTGAGTTCAATGTAGCATCTTAACAGCCGTGGTCTTCTACAATATGGCCTCCCAGTCTGTTCCCTACTGCTCCACTGCATATACCCTGTGATCAAATAAACTGAACTTTCTGTTCCTACGTATTCTTCCTTATTCCTTATGTGTGCCTCTGCAGTTCTTTCTGCCTGTAATAACTTTTCTTACAATCCACTTCTCATGACCTATTTCAGTATTGGATCTCACAAATACATGCAGTATCATCTTTTTAAACCCTCAGAGACTTTGACTTTCCTTCTGTTACAGCATGTATTTCATCTTTTTATGGCATGCATTACAATCCACCATATATCTGTCTTTTCCCTCCTACTGTACTGTAAAAACTTTGTTGCATAAAGATAATCTTATTTACTATTGAGTTCCTGGGAGCATCCAGCGCAATACCCATCACAGGCGGCCAGTGACTAATCACTGAATGGAATAAGCTACATCTCAAAGCGGTCCCTTTTCCTGTTATTGGTTCTGTGGGGTTTTGTAGGTATAGAAGTCATCAACATAATACAAAGCTTTAAAACTTGTCATTCTCTAATACCAGCTGGCTTCTGCAGGAATCAACAAGGGGCAAAGGTAGACAGACAGAGTTCTGTGGAGATGGAGGGGGAAATAGTTATGTTGAAAGAGCCTCTAGGGTGGAAGTATATATTAAAATTGAGGGTTTCTTTTTTTTTTTCTCTCTAATTTTCTAACTTAATTATAATAGTCTGCAGGCTGTCTGCAGTGATCAATGTTCGTCCTCATTAGGTTTACAGGTAACTAGTAATTAATATCATAGCCTGGACTTCAAATTTACTTACTTATCCCCCATCGATTTTTATTTTTACTTCCAAGTGAAGCTCTGTTTTTACCACCTTATTTTTATAGACATCTGTGAACTTTCCATTTGTATGAGCCAATTGGAGAATTAAGGTATAGAGGGATGAAAAAGTCTCCTGACACTTTTCTTGGAGTTTCCAGTGTGTCCTTAGTTAACGATCAAATGATCTCACTCCTGAGCAGATTGTTTGGAACTATAGCATTAACTGACAGAAAGGTGATGTGTGTTCAGACCCTCTTGGCCTGGGGGCAATGAATGCTTGTAGCAGAGTTGGTACATTGCTTGGCACCTAGCCAGATATTCCTCCTGGGCCTAGAAGAACACCAGTGCCTGTGCGCATGCTCTGTGTTAAGGGCAACAGCTCTCTCCCCTAAAGTAGTAAATATTGCAAAATATTGCCGAAAGCCATTAAATGTTAATAAAAAGCTATATCTGGTACTATATCAGCATAAGATGTCTTTAACTTCAGCGGATTCCTAAAGAGTCCTGATGGAAAGACAACTCTAGAATGACATTTATTCTAGGAATAAACTTTTTTAAAGAATGCAGGCCTCATCTTCCTCCCATGCTCACCTTTTTTCTGTCTCAACGAGGGAAAATGAGGCTAATGTACCAAAACCCAATTATTTCTACCATAACAATAAAGCTATGTCATAAGTCAAATCATATTGTTATCATGAAGGGTATAAAATGAAGAAGAGGCAATTCATAATAATATTTTATACATATTTTCCCTTCTTTGAACTATGAAGATCAAATTATCATAGAACATACAATAATCTTTTGAAGACAGATATTACCTCCTCCATCCTGAGTTTGTGTTTTCTTTTTTGTTGTTGGTGGTTTGTTTTGTTTTTCTTCTGTTCCTGTTGGTGAAAGCATGAAGAAGACATAAAATAAAGTTTTGGAATCTATCTGTTGGCCAGTGTCTCTCAGATTGCTATAGCCTGTTTTAAATATTATAAGAACTGGTGAGATTATAGTTGGCTTCAGTGTCATGAGCTTTGTATTGTAAATAGACAGGAAAATATGGGTAAGTTACAGAGTGGATTTCAATGATTCAGACTCTTCTGTTTCAAAATGAAATAAATCATCTTTTCATCTCTGGATTCTTTATCAATTGTCTTCCACGTACCTAGTCTGTTAGAGGAGCTCGAGATTTAGTAGTCAACAAAACTAAGTCTACTCTTATGAAACTTAGTCCATTTGGGTTGCTGTGACAAAATACCATAGACTGGGTGGCTTCTAAACAACAGAAATTTATTTCTCATAATTCTGGATGCTAGGAACTCCAAGTTCAAGGCCAGCAGATTAGATACCTGGTAAGGGCCTGCTTCCTAGTGGCCATCTTTTTGCTGTGTTCTCACACGGTGGAAGGGGCAATATTTGCCCCTGAAACCAAAAAATGTGCTAGCTGAATCTCCATTGATCTCCTAATAATTAATTGGTTCCATAGAACAATTAGTAATAACATTATATCAACCTTTAATAATTAAACTTTCGTACAGCAATATCCTGCTTAATTATATTTGCTTTTGTTGGGGCTTTATTGCATTTTTTTGGTCATCTGGGCTCCAAGAATACTTTTACATTTTTCTCTGTTCCTTTTAATTAAATTAAATGGACTATCCTAGAAAAGACCAAATATCTTTGTGACCCTTTTAATCAAAACAAGAAAAATATTCTTAAGAATTTCTTAAAATTGTCAATAGTCCAATCACAGCTTCTTTTGATGTGAACAATGCATGGCTATTGACAAGTTAATATAAAATGTCTATTGTACCATTTATGAAATCAGTCTCTTGGAAATTTTGGTAATTTAATCGTAATATTTGAATTTTTTTCAAAGTAGTAAATATTGCAAAATATTGCCAAAAGCCATTAAATGTTAATAAAAAGCTATACCTGGTACTATATCAGCATAAGATGTCTTTAATTTCAGTGGATTCCTAAAGAGTCCTGATGGAAAGACAACTCTAGAATGATATTTATTCTAGGAATAAACTTTTTTACACTATGTATTAAGCTGTATGGAAATCTCTAACTTCTTCTAACTCTTTCTTATAACCATTCTTTAATTTTTATGGTTGATTCAAAACAAGAGTTAGAGTAATGATAGATGTATTGTATTTCACTTATTTTTGCTATATATTATATTCTACATATAGAATAAAATATTTACAAATCTTTAATATAATAATTCCGTAGTTTACTTTTGTGATAGTAATATTCTTAGGAATAAACTTTTGAATTTCAAATGGCTTAACATCTCTGGAACCATGTGGTTTCATGATTCTGTGTCAAGCCATTAACATACTGCAAAGGTCAGCAGTCCTTGGGACAATCAAAGATAAAATCGGCTTTTTTGAATACTAACAAAACAAAAATGCATAAATAAGTAATAGTGAGGGAAGATATAAAGGGTGCAAATCACTTAAAAAACATAAGCATTGTGATAAGATTTTCAAAATTTTTAATTACACAATGTACCAAAATGTTTTATCTTTCAGTTATATTTTATTAGACAAATAATCTAGCTCTCTTGGCAAACTATTTGAATACTCCCAAGGGTACCTAAGAAGGATTCTGTAGATGGCTTTTGGAGTCTGTTCTCCCTAGAATAAACCAACGGTGTGGTTTATTACATGGGCAAAACTGACTTTCCCCCTGGTAGATGTAGCTTAGAGATACATTTCTCTTGATCATTTCACTCAAGGCCTTTGCTTACTCAGTTTCCCCTCTCCTGTGCCCTCAATTTCTCCTTCATACTGACACTTTTCTCTCTCCCCTCAACCTCTGTCCTCACCTGACAGGTACACCCTGTCTCTCTCTAACCCTTAGCAGCCAAGTTTCTTAAAAGAATAATTTGCATTCACTGTTCTACTTCTTGAAGTCCCTTTTCTTCTTCAACCTCTTATAATCGCCTTCATCCCGGACTCTCCAAAGAAAGGTTCTAAGGAAACAACTAGGATCTTAATTAGCAGTTATGTTGCATGCACTTTTCCTTCTTGCCTCTCTTAATTGTTTGGGCAGCAATTGACAATGGACTTCTCATGTTAAAAGTTTCTTATCTTCCATGGTTATTATAGCATTATGTTCTTTATCCTGTTTGCCCCAGCCGTTCTGGGCTGCTCCTTTTAGCTTTTTTTAAAAAATTAATTCCTTGTCTAACCCATAAATTTTGTATTCCTTCAGTTTCCACTTTTAGCACCTCACCTTTTCTATTTATAAAATTGTCATTCTTTTTCATAGTAATTTTTTTCATGACTATACATCCCCTAGTACTGTATACATACATGTTTCTCTCTATACCTGTCTTCTGAGCTCTAGAGTGTCATCTACGTATTGCCCAGGCCAGAACCCAGGGAGACATTTCAGCTGTCTCTCTCACCATCCACACCTAATCAGTCGTGAAATCTTCTTGATCCTACCTCCTGGAGATCTCTGGACATTAGGTATTTCTCATTTTTCATCTCCACTGTTACCCTTGGATCTTATTTACACTCACTTGGAACATTAGAGTAACTTTTTTTCAATATATATAATTCCCCATCTTAAAACCTATTAATGGCTACTTACTCTGTTAGGGATAAGTCCATGCAGAGTATTACAGCATTATTTGATTATGTCTATATTCTTTTCTTTAGTCATTTTACTGTTAGCTAACCTTAAAGTCCAGTGTACATTGGTTGATCAGTTAAGAGCAAAAGCTGTGAAATCTGATTACTTGAGTTCAAGTCTAATTTTTATGTGAACTGCACAAGTTATGTAGCCCCTTTGAGCTTTGTTTCCTTATTAAAAATATGAGAATAAAATACTTCATAATGTTGTTGTTAAATGAATGCTTATTAGTATGCCTGATACATAAATAGGTACTCAGAAATGTTAGCTATTGTTAATTATTTGTGGTTTCCAGGTTGTTTTGTACTATATCAAATATATGTGCCTTTGTATAAACCATTCCCCATTTAAGAATGTACTTTCTTCACTTTATTCAAGATTTAGCTCAAGCATTTCTCTTCTCTATCTTTCCCTAAGCACACCCCATCCAAGCTCCTTCCCCCTGACATACACTGTAGTTCAAATGAGAGCTTTGTGGAGTGTGAGCATCCTTTTGTTATTCATCGATATACTGGGTTCTAATTGTTGGCTTACTTCAGTCTTCTTGAGGTGGCGGGCTCCTTGGGGACAGGGTTATGTCACATGCATCTCTAACTCTCCAGCATTGCTCAGAGTTGGCTGGTACCAAGTGAGTTCTCAGTCAAGATTTGAAGAAAAAAATGACTGGTTGATGGAATACATTAATGAAAGTCTAGAAGATAATATTTATATATATATGCGTGTGTGCCTATATATATTAAGTTTAGCGGGAACATCTTGTCCTTTTTGTTTTGTCATTGGAAGTGTTTTAGTACTTAATAATTTATTTTTTTTCAAACTGCTTGTTTTATTTTTCTAAATGATTAAAAAGAAAGTAAATCCATTTCTGGCTATAAATAAGATGTAGACTCAAGGTGAGATTTTCCAGTAAAACATGCATAGTTTACTGGTAATATCATGATGTGATTAATATGAATAGACAAGAAGAATGGATTAGAAATTAATCAATTTCAAAATTATTTATAAAAATTATTTATAAATCTCTGTCTTTACTTTGTGTTACATGGGTATAAGTAAATAAAGAAAAGGTAATTACAAACCAAATCACTACATTGGTTTCCTCATTGAGGATCTTTCACATTTTATATAGACAGAGTTACTTCACCATATGTCCTGTTATATCTTGTACTCAGAACTCTGAGTAATATTAGGAAATAATAATAATAGGGTAATGATAGAAAACATCTGGTGAGTTCTTGTTTGTATTTTGAAGATAGTGAATAGTTTTTTAAAAAGCAAAGGATAAAACAATTGAAAAGGAAAGAAAGAAAACTAGTTACTAATCAAAAAGAACAGTTTATCAGGAGAAATTGTCCTGTCCCAAATAAAGTCTGTTATTGATAGTTACATCCTAAATGTCCAAAGAACTAGCAGATCTTGAAGAGTTAGTACATTTACTTCTAAATCCAAAGAACTGTAAAGACAAATAAAAAACCAGGCATATGTGCTTTCAACAAACGGGAAACAAAACACCTTGGGAAATGAAACTTGCTTGCAGTGGCTTTATTTGTCATTAAACTCAGTGACTGCATCCATTAAAATGGTCCAAATGTGCCCATTCCTAGCTGTTAATTAACCTCTTATCAGAAAGTGCTCAGTATGTTCAGGTATGAACAGGTAATATACTGAGGATATTGCGTTGACCATTAGCTAGTTACAGCTGTGAAATCTGGAAAAGATAATACGAGTAGCCTTTTCATCTTTTAGTCTAACCAGCAATAGAATAAGTTCTCATCTTCAACCCTTCTTACATCCTCTTCCAGAATGCTAAGTTCATGCATTTATGAATTGATTTGAAATCTAAATTATTACCTCGTAAAACTTGCATCAATCCTGAGTACACCGAAGGAATAGGAAGAACATAATGATCTTCCTGTCATTAAGAGGGAGCTGAACAAATTGCATAGTTCAGCATCTACAGGGACATATTTTAAGTCACTCAATTCGATTAATAGCCATTTCTTCAGTGATTGTGCAATTTCAGGTGCTTTCTTCTGCTTGGGAGACTTTGAGGAAACACATGGTTTTCTATTTAGTTTTCCTACAGAAACTTCCCCCCTGTGAGGGACTTGTTCTCCACTCGTGGCATCCACTTTGCACAAGGCATTTGCTTATGGTTGGTTACCAGGAAAAGTCAATACTTGGAAAAACAACCCTTGTAAAGACAAAAGTAAATAAAATAACTTTTAAGACAGTACTATAAGCCATTCTTTTACATAGGAAGAAGAGGTGCAGTCTTTATGGACTAATCAGTAGGGCCTGATTTTCCATAAAAATGTTTTCACCCATGCTGTTTTTTTTATGATATGTTGAAAGTGTTTTGACAAAACTCGATAATCCCTACAACATTTTACAGTGAGTAACTCGAGTTGACGATATTGTATGGTGGTGGTAAAGAGCTCAGATTCTACATTCATAGATTCATGAATTTTCAAGCAAATCCAACAATTCGTTTTGTCACTGTTATATGCTACATGCTCATCTGAGCACTGAGGACGTGACAGATAAAGAGACAAAATCCTTCTTCTTATGAAGATTACATTTAATTGATGAAACAGACAATAAATAATATAAATAAGTGAACTGTGTGGTACATCAGATGGAGAAGTGTTCTGGAGAGAGATTAGGAAATGCTGTGTGTGTGTGTGTGTGTGTGTATGTGTGTGTGTGTGTGTAGGAAGAGAATTGGTTTCCATTTCAAGTAGGGTGGTCAGGGAAATCCTTCTAAGATTGTGATATTTGTACACAGACCTGAAGGAAGCAGAACAGTGAGCCATGTGGATTTCTGGGGAACAAGCATTCCCACCAGACAGAACAGAAATCCCACCGCTGTCACTTTCTGGGTGTGAGATTTAGGCAAAGATTGACATTTTCTTTCTGTTTTTAATTAAAATTCATTTGAGTGATGATGGTTAGTAAAGTTACATAGGTTTCAAGTGTACAATTCTGTATTACATCATCTATATATCACATTGTGTGTTCCCTACCCAGAGTCAGTTCTCCTTCCATCACCATATATTCAATCCCGATTGACATTTTCTAAAACTTAGTTTCCTCCTCCATAATGTGGGGACAACTGTAATACCTGCCTCAAAGGGATACTGTGAGAATAAATGATGTGTGCATTACAGATACATACTAAACACTAGAAAATGTCAGGGATTATTATATTGCTATTTGGAAATCTAGAGTTTCTCTTTCAAATCACTTTATGTCCTTCGTCTATTGATTGAACTAATCAGCTATGATAGAAAATATTCTATTCCTTCCAGTGGATATAAATAATATTAAATGCTCAAGTATTAGATGGGAGAAAAATTGCTCAAAGCTCTTTCTTCTCTTTTAAAATTTTATTTATTTATTTATTTATTTCCCTCCCCCCTCTCACCCTCTCACCCCCCTCACCCTTCCTACCCCCTTCATCCCCCCACCCCTTGATCCCCCCAAACTCCGAGTCAAGCCATTGTTCTCAGTCTCGTTATGGAGGACGCAGCTCACTGGCCCACATTGGTATTATGGGCATTGTGCTCTACCCAGCTCAGCCACTGCGTGTTGGTAAGCAGATTCACAGCAGCTTACCCAGCAGCCCAGCTCCAGGGAGAGCTGTTGTTCACAATCTTAGCTGTAGAGGGCGCAGCTCACTGGCCCATGTGGCAATCGAACCGGCGACCTCGGTGTTAGGAGCACAGCACTACAACCACCAGAGACACCCAGCTGTCCCTTTTTTCTCTTTTTGTAGTGTTTCACATTACTAGTTATATATGTACATAAATGCAAGTCTTTTTTCTTACCTCTATAATCCCATTTCCCAATCTTTAGAAGCAGCTACTTTCAACACTTTTTTTGCTATTCCTTTCAATGTTTGCCTCCATATATTTAAAGAACCATGTGTTTGTTGCTGCTTCTTGATTTTGCAGTTTCAGATATTCCCTATTAATTTTCCACTATAATTAATGAGGATTTGGCTCCTTTATACTATCATACATGTACACTTTTGATTCCTCCAACTTTCTAATATAGTTATGTCATACTTCAGGTTAGAGAAGTATTCAGTGATTATGTGATTATGACTATAGAGTGCTCTTCACAGATTCACAATGAATATTTTCCTTTCTTTTATGCTTTTCATTGCCTTGTTAATAACTTTATTTTCTTTGCTACTGATTTCTTTCCTTTGTTTACCACTTTGACCCCAAATACTCCCTTAGAAATACGAATTTCCTTGCAATTGTTTCAACACTTCGGGTATCCTCTCAGCTTATTTATTTATTTTTGGAGATACATTCCTTAGAGCTACATTACAACCTGCCGTAGTTTGGCCAGGCTACTCTCTAAATCAGCTTCAGCGCCAATTTTTGTCCCCCTCACCTGATGGAGACGCTTTTTGCCTTCTCTCTTCAATTGGATCCTCTTTCTGGAAAATCACATATTCCTCCTTTTTGGTTTATCCTCTTCTTTTAATGGAGTGCACATCTAAGAGCTTCCTGGGAAAAGGTGCATGAGAGATATGTTTTGACACTTTTCATGTCTGAATGTCTGCTTCACTCACAACTAATAGTTGCCTGAGTATAAAATTATATTGTGAAAATAATTTCTTAGGATTTTGAAGCTGTTACTTTTCTGACTTCTTGCTTCTAGTATTGCTGTTAAATGTCTGATGCCATTTTTTAAAATTAAATAATTCATTTAATGTAAAACATGTAAATGTCCATTTGCCAGTATTTTTTTTTAGGAAAGCAGGGTCTTTTCTTTGAATATGCCTCCCTGATTGAATTTCCTTGTCATAGTCTCATTAAACACACCCATAATGCAGCATCTATAATTTATGCTTCCATCTCTTTAAAGTGGAGTGAATCCTAGATTTTTACGTTTACCATTGACATGTCTATTCTCAATTTTACATCTCTTTAAGCTACTTATGTTATTATCTCTTACATGCACACAGTGCTATGCAGTTTTGGTAGCATCAGCATTTCCAGACAGTTTAAAATTATGGTTTTTCATTGTTCATTAGATATGTATATAATATATGTGTTTGTGTGTGTATATACAGTATATACACACACATATACACATATATGTACATATATACATATATTTAGTATATATATATATATATATATATATATATATACACACACACACACACACACACACACACACACACACACATACACATACACACACATATAATTTTGTTATGTTTCACTCCCTAGAAGCAGACCCTAAGATGAGGACTCATGTGGAAGCAAGTTCTTAGGAAGTATTCTCAGGAAAAACTGGTAGAGAAGTGAAGAAGTAGGACTGGGAAGGAAAAGCGTCCACACAAGGGTGTGATATTGAGTGTAGTCCTACTGAAGAAGCTTTAGAGAGAGTGTAGCATGTACCTTACAGTCCTCCTCACCAGGATCCAGGGACCAGAGTGTTGACACCCATGCGCCCTTTAATCAGTGCTTCAGGGAAGCCCCAGGAGGACATAAGTTCGTAGGCTCTCAGTAGGCTGATGCAAGGTGAGCTACAGCAGCCTGAAGTAACTTTCCTATGAAAAAGACACAAGTCGTGATGTTGGGACTGAAAGCATGCCAGGAACTGATGTTCGCAAAACATAGTCTAGAGATCCGAGGGGACGTGGGCAGACCACTGATTGTATCTGCTGCATTAGTTCACAAAAAATAGCTGCTCAGCAACATAGATGTGATCCCAGTACTGAGTAGCATCTGACACACAGAAGCTACTCAATAAGCATGCTGAAAGTGAGATTACTTTAGTTTCAATCAGACATGCATTGCCCTTAAATCACATGACTCCTATATTCAATTATGGAGGAATAAAACAAACTAAAAGATGTTTGTAAGTGCTGGCAACATTATCAGATTTTCTAAAAGGCTAGTGTAATTAATTATGGGACTCTATAATATTTTTATCTCTCCAGGAAGTGAATCCTTATTGTGGCACCTAAGACTATTACTGGACAGTCATATATTCTTCTATCATATATGTTTGCAGGAACATCTTACTCTCACAAGTATTTGTTGACTTATCTTGTGTTAGGCACTATTTTTGGTACTGGAGTCAACATTTTGAACAATATACGGGGAAGGTCTTGACTCAGGGTGAGTACATTCTAGTGGGAAGAGACAATAAATAAATAATGAGTAAAATGAAAATACCAAATAATGATAATAACTGTGAAGAAAATAAAATGAAGTGAATTGATTACAGAGTACCAGAGAATAAACTGAATGTTCAAGAAAGACCTCTCTGAAGAGGTACTATTTAAGCTAAATAATGAATGATAAGAATGCATCAAGCATGTGAAACGGGAAAATTATCTCCAGGAATAGGGAACTCAGGTGCAAAGGGAGGAGTGGGCTTGGTGTGTTAAAGGATCTGAAAGATCATTACCCTGTCATTAATGTTATTGCCTACTATTACTCAGACTTCTGAGTACAAGGTGTAGTGGGATATATGGTGAAGTAACTATGTCTACATAAACTGTGAAAGATCTTAAGTGAAGAAACCAGTGGGGTATCTTGGTTTGTAATCAACCTTTCCCTTTTTGTTATACTCATATAATACAAAGTAACGGCAGAGATTTATGAAAAAAAAAAAAAAAAAAAAGATTGGCGTGTCAGAGCAAGTAGGGGATGAGGTTCAAAGGTATGCAGGGCCAAATCATGACAGCCCTGGGAATGGATTTTGTGTTTTTATCACTTTGTTTCAAGAGTCATGGGAAGCCACTGGAAAGTTTTAAAGCAGGACAGTGACATGATCTGCTCTCTATTTGTGAAGTTCCCATTGAAAATTTTATGGAAAATGGGAGCAAGTGTAGAGAGGGAGAATGTGTAGGAGGGCATCTCTTTAGACTGAAAGATGACAGTGCAGTTGGAGAGAAATAGGCAACTTCTGAAAATTATTTTGGAGTACAGTTGATAAGCATTTTGATGTGGAACAGATAAGGTGCTGAAGAATGGGTGGAGTAAATTATGACTCCTAGGTGTTTGGCAGGAGAGACTGAGTGGACGGTAGGACTGTTTTCTGACCTTTATGTCTGTACTTATCAAGTAGAAGTGGTTATAAGTAATGTTACTCTTTGTTCACAGGCTTAAATAGTAGGTAAATGTGCACTATCCATCCAAATCTTCTTTGCAGTTCATGACTGATGATTTTAGCCTTTTTTCTGGTTTTAAATTTTGTTTGGTTCAAAATTTTTTTGACATACAGGAAGAGCAAGAAAAAATTTGCTCACATCATGCCACTAGCTCCTTTTTAATTCCTTTCAAGAAAATCCTCCAAGGGAATGCATTATCTTTTTGATGCCAATTTTGTCAGAGAGACTATTTCATCTCAAGTTTTAACACTGACTGGGCGTGTAGCCACCAGTACTGGTTTACTGGACACTTCCTTTCCACCATGGAGGACACTTCCTTTCCACCATGGAGGCATCCTGCTAGGCTTTGAGGAGAGACATGCTTTCCTTCCCTCTTCTGATGTGATTAAAACTTGGGCCGAATTCCTAAGTCCTAGTTTGTGACACTGTTGCCTTGTGTTTGTATGTCAGTAAATTTGTAAACTATATCTGATTTAAAAATCCCATTACAAGCATTCCAGATTATCTGGTTTATCTAAGGAATTTTTGGCCTTTGAATGCCGGACCTTGACTTCAGAAGCATGTCTACCTGTTTACAGACCTGACAGGTAAAAGGCAAGATTAAGGAAAAACAGATTGTACACCAACATTACTGAATGCATTTCAGCTGCTGTGTGAATTAGCATAGTTCCTAATACAGAACCTGAAGACATTAATTTTGGTACTACATGAAATAATTTCTTAGAAACAAAAATATTAATGTAATTTTAAAATGTAACTCATGGGTCTAGAAATGTATTTTTCCAGAATTGATTCTTATTACAATGAGATACATTACACTGAAAAAGGTTCATAAAAATTGAGTGGGTGTACTAAAATATTTTTATTGTTTCTTGTGATTATAAAAATATGTCTACTGTAGAAAATTGGCAAAAATATATGAAGTTGTGAAAAATAAAACAGCTTGCAATCCACTGCCAGAAGACAGCTACTATTGCCATTATTGGGTAATTCTTTTATCTTTTCTCTCTCTATATATATGTGTGTGTATACACACATCTACATAAAATATATGAAAGATATTTATTGCTATGTATATAGAGTTTTAAAACATGAGGTCATAGTGTTGACACTATTTTGTATCCCACTCTTCCATATAATGATACGTACATTGGAAAATTTGATGATTGTATTATATTTTATATACCATAATATACTTTACCTGTTCCTCTATTTGGGGACCTTTTATGTTGTTTCTGTTAGTTTTAGACACTCAGACTGTCCTACATAATAAATGATGCTGAAATGAAATAATTTGATAAATACATATTTAACACCATTTCTGAGTTTTTCCTTAGCATAAATTTCTAAACCACACTTATTTGGTTAAAATGTATAAACATGTTAAAAGTTATTTTTATATAACTTCCTATATGCATAAAAAATAATATATTTTGTTAATTTTCGCCAATTTGTTATATTTTTAAATGTAGTTCGCGTGTTTCAGTTTGCCTTATTTTGATTATTGGTGAGGTTGAACATTTTATCATGTAAACATATTCATTTCTTTTGTGAATTTCACATCCATGTTTTTATCCATGTTCCTTATTGGTGTTTTTATTGGGATATTAATATTTTAATTACTGATTTGTCAGATAAGTACATCTTTCTCATCTTTGTTTTAATTTTTTTTCTTAATTGAACTTTGCTTTAAATTTTGTCTGAAACATTCTTGATATATATACACATATTAAGGTATATATAATTAAATCTATTTGCCTTTTCCTTTGTCATTTTATTCCATATTTTTATGCTTAGGAGACTTTAAGGTATTAGAAGTACTTACTTGTCTTCTATAGTTTTATTTAAAATTTTAATCCACCTAGAATTCATTTGACTTATAATTTCGGAGGAAAAAAATAAGGACTTTATTATTTATCTAGTAAACTTTCCCAGTATCATTTAATGAACAATTTAACCCTTTGTTTTTATTGTTGTTATTATTATTACTAATTGTTTTTATTTTTGTTGTTATTATTATTATTACTATTATTACATACCAAGTTCATATATACCCCCAAGAATTTCAGGGCAATCTCAATAGTTCTACTATTATGTTAATTCCTATGTGTAATAATATTGTTTTAATTGTTTCAGTGTGTGTATATACACCCTCCAGTCATTTTAATAATATGTTTAGCTTCATTTGTTAATTTAGTCAGATAAATACTGCTGAATCCCTAATTATTTTCCTCACTAGATTTTACTGAAAACTACTGCTCCAGAAGTCTGCCTGCTCATATATATTTTCCACCCCAAATGTGTGATATTTTTCCATTTTTGCAAAATTATTTTTAGATTGCTTTATAAAATCATATTTTGTGTGTGTGTATATGTATGTATATATATAGTCGGACAAACTTGTTGCAACGATGTTGCTAACCGTTTTTGATATCAGTGGGATTGTTCATTATGAATTTGTACCAACTGGACAAACAGTTAACCAAGTTTACTATTTGGAAGTGCTGAAAAAGCTGTGTAAAAAAGTTAGACGACCTGAACCTTTCACCAACAATTGCTTGCATCACAACAATGCACCAGCACACACAGTGGTGTGTCTGTCTGTGAGGGAGTTTTTAGCCAGTAAACAAATAACTGTATTGGAACACCCTCCCAACTCACCTGACCTGGCCCCCAATCATGTTTGTTTCCTGAACCAAACATAAAGGAAATATTGAAAGATATTTTGGTGACATTCAGGACATTAAGGGTAATACAATGACAGTTCTGATGGTCATTCCAGAAAAAGAGTTCCCAAATTGCTTTGAAGGGTGGACTAGGCACTGAAGGGGAGTACTTCTAAGGTGACCATAGTGATACTCAGCAATGAGCTATGTAGCACTTTTTGTAGGATGAGTTTGCAAACTTAATTGTCAGACTTTGTATATATATCTTATTATTTTTTGCTAGAAAATTTTAGGTCACTTAATGATTTTAGGTTATTTGTATTGGGAATAATTTGTTTTTCTTTTCTTTAACAATTTTGCATATGAACATTAATGTTTGTAATTTTATCTTATCATATTTTCTTAATGATTTAAAGGTATAAAGTTTTTTTTTATATTTCCAGGCATAAAAATTATCTGAAAATATCAGTAGTTTTTCTCACATTTTCAATACTTCTTATTTCTGTTTCATGTCTGATAGCCTGATAGCATTGGCTAAAATTTCTATAAAGTTACCAAATAACAACAAGAAAAGTATTTTTGTTTTATTCCTGATTTTATCACAAATGTGTATTTTGTTTTTTTATTTTAGTATGCCATGCATATAATATTATTTAAAAATATAGGCTCACCTCATTTTATTGCTTATTGTGCTCTGCTTTATCATACTCTACAGATACTTTTTTTTTTTTTTTACAAATTTAAGGTTTGTAGCAATCCTCTATCAGTGCCATTTTTCCAATAGCATTTGCTCACTTTGTGTTTTTTGTCATATGTTAGTAATTTTTGCATATTTCAAACTTTCTCATTATTATTATATTTGTTGTGGTTATCTGTGATCAGTGAATTTTGGTGTTGCAATTATAATTACTTTGGGGCACCATGAAATGGTCCCATATAAGGTGGCTAACTTAATGGGTATATGTTGTGTGTGTTCTGATTGCTCCACTGACCAGCTGTTCCCCCATTTCTCTCCATCTCCTATTCCTTGACCCAGTAGTATTGAAATTAGGCCAATTAATAATCTTACAATGGCCTGAGAGTGTTCAAAGTGAGAGGAAGAGTCTCATTTCTCTTACTTTAAGTCAAAAGCTAGAAATAATCAAGCTTAGAGAAGAAGGCATGTCAAAAGAGATAGGCTGAAAGCTAGGTCTTTTTTCCAAACAGTTAACCATGTTGTTTTGAAGGAAATTAAAAGGAAAGGAAAGTTTTGAAGGAAATTAAAAGTGCTACTCCAGTGAAAACATGGACGACAAGAAAGTGAAACAGTCTTATTGCTAATATGGAGAAAGTTTTAGTGGTCAACATAGAAGATCATACCAGCCACAACATTCCCATAAGCCAAAGCCTAATCCAGACCATGGCTCTCTTCAATTCTTTTAAGGCTGAGAGAGGGAGATGTGGAAGCTGCAGAAAAGTTTGAAGGTAGCAGAGGTTGGTTCATGAGGTTTAAGGGAAGAAACTACGTCTATAACATACAAGTACAAAGTGAAGCAGCAAGTGCTGATGTAGAAGCTGCAGCAAGGTATCCAGAAGATCTAGTTAAAATAATTCATGAACGTGGCTACACTAGGAAACCAATTTTCAATGCAAACAAAACAGCCTTGCATTGGAAGAAGATGCCATCTGGGACTTTCATAGAGAGGAGAAGTCAATGTCTGACTACAAAGAATCGAGGGACAGGTTGAATCTCTTGTTAGGGACTAATGCAGCTGATGACTTGAAGTTGAAGCCAGTGGTCATTTACTATTCCCCAAATACTAGGGTCCTTACGAGTTATACAAAATCTAGTCTGCTTGTGCTCTAGAAATAGAACAATAAAGCCTGATGACAGCACATCTGTTTACAGCATGATTTACTGAATATTTAAGTTGAGACCTACTGCTCAGAAAAAAAGATTTTTCAAAATATTCTGCTCATTGATAATACACTTGGTCACTAAGAGCTCTGATGGAGATGTATAGTGAGATTAATGTTGTTTTCATGCCTGTTAATACAACATTCATTGTGCAGCCCTTGGATCAAGGAGTAATTTCAACTTTCAAGTCTTATTATTTAAGAAATACATTCGGTAAGGCTATTGCTGTCATAGATAGTGATTCCTCTAATGGATGTGGGCCAAGTAAACTGAAAATCTTCAGAAAAGGAGTCACCATTATAGATGCCATTAAGAATATTTGTGATTCATAGGAAGACATAAAAAGATCAACATTAACAGGAGTTTGGAACACCATGATTCCAACACTCATTGCCGACTTTGAGGGGTTCAAGACTTTAGTGGAGAAAGTAACTGCAAATATGATGGAAATAACAAAATGACTTAGAAGTGGAGCCTGAAGTTGTGACTGAATTGCAGCATTCTCATGATAAAAGTTTAACAGATGAGTAGTTTCTTCTTAAAGATGAGCAAAGAAAGTTTTTGCTTGAGATGGAATCTACTCCTGGTGAAGATGCTGTGAAAATTGTTGAAATGACAACAAAGGCTTAGAATATTACATAAACTTACTTGATAAAGCAGGAGAAGGGTTTGAGAGAATTGAGTCCAGTTTTGAATGCAGTTGTGCTGTGGATAAAATACTATCCAACAGCATGGTGTGCTACAGAGAAACAGTGAAAAGGAGTCAATCGAGGCAAACTTCGTTGTTTCATTTTAAGAAACTTCCACAGCAACCCCAAACTTCAGCAGCTACCACCCTGATCCATCAGCAGCCATCAACATCAAGTCAAGACCCTCTACCAGCAAAAAGTATGACTCACTGAAGACTCAGGTGATGGTATTTTTAGCAATAAACTGCACACTAAATACACTACAGTATAATGTAAACATAACTTTTGTATGTACTGGGAAAAAAATTGTGGGACTTGCTTTATTGTGATATTTTCTTTATTGTGCTGGTCAGGAAATGAATCTGTAATATATATGAGGTATGCCTGTATAATATATTATTTCATATTTTTCTCCTTTCCTAACAAGTGTGTTTAAAATCAAGAATGTGTATTAAGATTTATTGAATGTTTTATTTAGATCCTATTGAATTTATCACTTTTTCTTTTACCAGTTACTGTGTTATATTTGATTAGTAAATTTCTAAATGTTAAATCATCCTTGTGTTACTAGGATATTCCTTACTAGGTCCCGGTCACTGTTCATTTTAATATATTATTGAATTTGGATTGCCTGTGTTTTATAAGACACATATTCATCTATAATCAGAATTTAGATATAAATAGATTCCAGGCCAACTACAATCCATTCTTAGTAGCAACAATCATTACTATGTTGACAAATGTTATGAGGTTGCTGGTTTGGTTCCATGGACTCTGTAGATAGTGGTGGCATGGTGGTAGGTTGTGACAAAATACTTTGTAACATGACATCTGCATTTTCCTCGTTTTTCTCCTTCACGTCTTACCCTCCTCTTTCTCCTTCTTTTTCTTCCTTATTGTGGACCTCTAATGCCCTCCTCCATCCTTCTTCCCTATCCCTGGTCCCCAGCACACATACATAACCTTGCTATACTAGAAAACCATTACGCCAGACTTTATTCAAAAACGATTACTCCATTGAATCTCTTCTTGACCTGAATAGCAGGGATAATGCTTTTTTCTACCTTCTATTATGCCTCCCACCTTTTTTTCTGTTTCACTGCTGAAATTGTTTGTTTGAGTGGCTTTTTCTAGAAGGCGCTGTTCTTTTCATCTTTTATCCTTGAAGCTTAAAAAAAGCAATAGTATGTACATGTAATTTAATTGAGAAATCAGATTAAATATATTCCTGTTCTAGGCATTGCCTTGCTTCTTGGGAACTAAGTTGAGCTATTGGTGCTAGAAAGTCATGAGTTCTGCCATCAGTTCAAGATCAAATGTTGCTCAGACACTTTGTCTACTTATGAAGCATGATTATCTTTTAACAAGTACATAAAAACAATGGCCTTAGTTAATCCAAATTGCAGAATTTCATGTTTTATCTTTCATGCTTTATTCCACTCCATCTCATTAGAGTGAAGGATGAGTTGCTATAATAAAGATACCCTGAAATACAGTGCTTTAAGAACATAAAAATTTGTATTGATCATGTACTATTCTTGAAGGGAGTGGTTTGGGTTATTGGCACAGGTCTGCTTGTGGTCATTCGGGGAATCAGATTCCTTCTGCTTTGTCGGTCTACCGTCGCCTGATGGCATGGTAACAACTGGAGCATGAGCATTTCAGTATTCTTGGAAGAATAGGAAATACAGAAAAGGGAGAACATTCATGGCCTCGAAATGACACACATCACTTCTTACATTTATTTGAAGAGATCGTAGCAACATGGGAACCACCTGCAAGGGAGATTTGACAATATAGCTGGGCAGCTGTAGCATCTTTACTGATTGGGGAGAGAATGGAATTTAATGGACCCCTAACACCCCCTTCCCTTAACACGTCTCTACTCAAAGACTTCATATTTGACAAAGACAGTGTAGACACCAATGTATTGAAAAGAAACCTAAAAAGATAGAAGTGCAGAAAGTTGATCACTACCTTTATTTTAGAACAACCAGTTAGTTGGAACTTTCAGTAGTAAAAATAATGCTTACATAATGTATCTTGGTATGATTTTGTGGAGCCAGTTGGGTATAATCAAAGGTTTAGGTGTGGTTTTCAGAAAGTAGAACATAAAGATATTATTTGTTTCATGTAATTTTGTGTCTTCAATACTTATTTTAATGTAAAAAGTTATTTCTGACAGAATGGTAAATATTTCTTGAAAAAAGATCTAATTCAAAGCTGTACTTGAGTCAGTTTTAGTGAGAATGACAAGAATTACCAAGTATGATTCTGTAGATTTTCATCAAAGTCACATTAAGCGATGACAGAGCTGTAAGCAAGAAAAAAGCCCACCAGGGACTACTAATAGTATGCTGAGTAGGCTGTGGCCAGGGATGTCATTCCAGAGAATGAGTCAGAAAAATGGAAACAAGTCTGCATGTATGAAGAACGGTTTCATCTCTTGTTACCACTGAATGGGATCCCAAGGAGGGCAGAAGGAAAAGCAATAGAGTATGTGAAATGAAATGAAGCTGTTTACAGCAAAACCTGATGTAGTGTATCTGGTGTCATAATTTGGATTGCTCAGTAGGGAACTAGCATGGCTTTAACTGTATGAAGAGATATTAGCCAGTGACTGCATAGAAAAATGCATTATCTTTCTTAAGGAACTGTTTCTAGAGTCTGTTTTGTGTGTATGCCCATTTAAAAATGTTTCCTATTTGTGCATTTCATATATAATGCTTCACTTGTGGTAATAAAAAAAGTGCAGTTCAAAGCATGAAATCATATTAGGATAGTTCCCTAGTGACTAATATGACAGAAATATGAGACTGATATTTTGTTCTATAAACCGCTATCGTAACACATACGTATATGACATATATTTCTTTCATATACATCAGACATATGTAAAAGAAAAACATAGACATATTAAATTATATGTAGACCTATCATACACAAGTGAGTGAGCAGGACACTTTTAGACAATATTCTGCAGATCTTTAGTAAAATTTTGTGCTTAAATTCAATATTACTATTACTGTTATTATTCATGATGTTATTAAAATTCAGTAGGCCATATTACTAAAATAGAAGCTACCATATTATGTGATGAATTATATTGGAATTCACATACAGAATGTATAGACTAAAATATCTATGCAGTTTTTATGGAACTTAAAGAGATTGTTGAAATTTTTCATATTGCTGAAATATATAATTGATAATTGCCACCATCTATAAAGACTAATGTCTTCTTCTTATTTAATGTTAACTCTTGGTTTAAGTTTTTGCATAGTAAAATATATCAATTATATCTGTTTAAAATAAGTTTACATGTATATACTGTTGTTATTTGGGTAAACTCTGGTACAGGCATTCTAGAACTTAGGTAATTAATTATGGAAAAATCACTTCTTTGGATATAATGTTGAAATAGATGACATGTGTGTCATTTCCATTCTGAAAAAAAAATGTTATCTGACACTACTGGACAACAGGGGTAGTGATTTCATTTTGGTTTTCAAGGATCATCTGTAAGACTTTATGTAAAATGAGTAGAAGTAAATAATTTACAGGTGCTGTCAATGAACTTGATTGCAAAATATTTGTATATTGTTTGAACTGACTTTAGGAATATTATAGTCCTTATTTAAATGGAATTTATCTTTTACTCAATATTCAGACTCTGTGTGTGTGTGTGTGTGTGTGTGTGTGTGTGTGTGTGTGTGTCTAAACACACCGTATATATTCCTTCCTTTTAAGGAAGCAAACAGGAATTCAAAAGTAATTGGAAGGACTGAATGCACATAGTGAACAGATTTTTCAAACCAGTCCTGTGTGTGTGTGTGTGTGTGTGTGTGTGTGTGTGTGTGTGTTCTGTGTAGTATGGGCAAACAACTTTTCTGAAGGAATGCTTACACTTTTGATTTTAGTTTAATTAATACGCTAATGATTTGGCTTGAGGAAGAGAAATTTACCAGTGAGGAGGTGTGGGGCAGAGCCCCAGAAAGTAGTTTCCAGGCTCTCGGCCTCACACAGACAGGTGCTGGCTCAGGTAGTAAATGGCCATCAACTGTGATTGGCCATTGCATCAGCTGTGGCTAGTTGGCCGTCAGCTATAACCAGTGAGCCATTGGCCACTAATATAACTGCTGTGGCTAGGCTAGCAGAAAAATGGGGGCTAGCAAGAAGATGGTGGCTGAGCCTGCAAGCGGAGCAATGAGGGTTGAGAATTGTATGGCTCCTGTTTCCTGTTTCTCCAACCCAGCCACCAGCGAGAATATAGTGGTATGACTCCCCCATCTATGGCTCCATGGGTGTTCCTTTTTGGCCTCACCATGTCCTGCGTTCTTATGTGGGGAGCGGGACCAGGGACCCTGCAGGCCTCCCCTCACGACAGGAGGTAATGACAGAATCAGTTGGTTACTAGTCCTACATTTCTGTCATTGTGATCATCTATCCAGATACTTCCTAGGTTTACAATTAACAGACAGTAAAAGTAATTTATTACAAAAAATGCATGCTCATTTGTCATCATATTAGATAAAGTATGCATTCAACTCAATGTGGAGATTGGTGAATATGTGACAAAATTAACATCGTACACTACTGTACCTCAGATTACTATTACAGTAAGCAACAGGCAGTATCTTGATTATACACTGATTATTTCAGTTGTTTTAAGTGTCTGTATTCATATTTCTATATCATTGATTGTATTAAACATACATCTCATTCTTTTGATTATCCATCCCTGTTCTATATGCCTATTAGATTTCTCATTATCTCAGGTAAAAATAGGAAGTAATTTTAACCTACTCAGTTCATAAGGTTTGGTCCAGTTTTAAGTGACAGAAAGAAGTGATAATATATTCACATATAGTATTTTTAAGTACCTTATTTGATATTGTGCCTTTTAATAGATTTGTTTCCATAATAATATGATGGCATTTTTCTTAACACATATTTACCTCCGTGTCCTGTATTCTGGGTGCCTTTCCTTCTGAACATTGTCAAAAATTTCCACGTGAATTCACTTTTTAATCAGGCTTCAGGGACATTTGGCCTCTAAGATTTCAGGGTAGCCTTGTAACAAATTTGCTTTTGAGTAGCAGCTACACAGCTTGGCCTCCTACACCTTTGGTGTTTATCTCATATCGGTTATTCTGATAGTCACTTCTATAGTAGCTAGAGTTTAATAAATTCTGATACATTAGTATTGAAAAGGGGAAAAAAGATGTTTTGATTGAAATTTTTGTTGTTGATCAGATTTTGTATGCTTTAATTTTCTCAGAAAATTTTTGATTGAAAATAGTTAACATTTAGCTTGAAAATGCTCAAGTATAAATAATTAACATGATAGGAAAATAATCGTGACCACTGAGTTTTAAGAACAGCTATCAATGAATCTCTTCATTCTAAATTTGAGGCCAATATATTTTCTGTGATAAAAAAAAGCAACCACTATTCTAAGGAAGTACAAGAAAGATGTTTGAATTGCTGAGCTATATAATATTGCCTTGTATTAGTTTTATAGACTTTGTTGCGCTTCCAGTCTGAGGTTTGTTTCGTTCATCATTGCCTCTTATTTTTGTACAAATGTTGCATTTTGCACACAAAGACAAGAAAAGCAACCAAAAAATGGTATTTTTATTTTTAAGGGCAGAGTACTTTCCTAGACTTGAACTTTATGGTTTTGTTTCCACATCAGCCAATGAAGAGTGAGAAATCCAGCTGAGCTAGAGCAATGATCAAAAGAAAAGAAAAAAAGTAAGACACCCAGTTAAAAAAATGGCAAGGATATAGTCAATTCAAAGAAGAGACAGTACAAATGGCTAGTAAACAGATGAAAAAGTTTAAATTCACTCATAATAAGACAGGCAGGTTAATTCATTTTATGTATTAAATTAGTCAGGATGAACTTCAGTTGTGATGGTGAAGAACGTATATATCAGCTGGTGATGTCCACACAACCTTCACAGTGACAGTTTGGCAACAATTAATGGAATCTTTAAAATTTTTCGTACTTTTCGGTAAAAATATTTTACTTGCAGAAATCAAAACTAAAGGAATAAATACAGATGACGATTTGTATATATGTATGATGTCCGACTTGTGGCCCCGGGGGTAAGGTGTCTGCAACTCTGGGAGCTGGAAGAAGATGCATGGAGCCGAAGGCAGAGTAGACATACTTTATTCATTGAGTTTCTGGAGGCAGCCAGGCTCATTGCTGGGTGCAGCCAGCCTTGTCAGGCTACAAGCAGAAGCCCCTGGGCATAGTCAAGCAGCAGCCCCATTTCTCAGCAGCCAGCCTTGTAGAATGGTTGGACCCTCTTATACTGTACTGGGACAAAAGTGGCTCACAGCCAGGGTGCTTACATAAGCGTATATAAACAGCGACATCTTCAGGATGGACGGCGCCTACAACATTCCACCTCATGTGGCCTGCAGGTCACCGGGTCAGGGCCACCAGATGGCCAGGGAGGAAGCCTAACAAACTTTATTGTCATATATGTATATGTATATGTATATGTATATGTATATGTATATGTATATGTATATGTATATGTATATATATGGAGAGAGAGAGAGAGAGAGAGAGAGAGGAGAATTATGTAACTTTCACACGACAGCGTAGTTTGTAGTCATTAGAATATTTTGGAAGAGTAGTAAAGAATTGGAATATGCTCAGTATATAATGTTAAACATGAAACAAAGACACCAAATATACATACCTTAGTATCTAAAGCCTGTTAAAATATATGTACATCAGGAAAAAATGTGGAAGGAATATAGAGAATGCTGCCAGGCCTGTGTTGTGTCTGGGATTATGAATTTCCTACAACAAAAGTGTTAATTAGAGTGTAATCATGAAAATTGCATATAAAGAGAAAATTGAAAACTAAACTCATGCCAATAAATACCTATTTTTCCACCTAGGATATATTGAATAGAAAGGTGGAAGTATATAAAGTTAATTTTTGATGGAATTGTCCACAAAAGTAGCCAATCAATTTAGTAAAAAGGAAAATCAATCAGCTGGTCACTTCTTTCAGAACAGTAAAACATTTTGTCAGTTGCTCCAATGAAATTATTCCTCAATTGACTGTATTGACTAGCTGTTTTGCACTTGTGTAGACATGTTTTTGGAGAAAAAGTATTGCTGAAAAATACTTAGTCAGTGAAATTTAATAACAGGACACAGGAGGAGATCATTAAAATGAATCCTCTTTCTTTATTGAGGCAATATATTGTAATGCAGATTGTATTGATTTACAGCAAATATCTGTGTGAAACTGGTGTTCCCTTAAAGTGAGCCTATATGTTAAAATCTGTATATTGTAAAAGCATGCAAATTTGTCTGATATTTTTTTTAACGAACAACCAATCTAGATTATTGTGTAGTTATTGGTTCATCTTTAGATTTCTTTCTAGCATTACACAGGAATTCATTAACTAATTACATTTTCTATTTTCTCTCACTACTCAGCACACAGAAAAATGGACAATTCAGTACTGGTCTTCTAAGCTACTTGAAAAGATGATTCTGTATTTGTGACGTTTAGTGTAAATGCATTATTCATTCACAAGGTCTGCACTCACATGTGGCATGCTATAGTTCTTCATGGTTAAGAAGAAGCTCACTCTTGTCTGTTGTAGCTTAAGTGTTTGGATAATTCACATAGTTTTTGTTGTTGTTTGTTTTTTACAGTGACACCATTTTACACTTATCTTTACACTGAGAAGCCATTTTGAACATTAAAACAAGATGGAACAATCAGGAATAATTAGTGGAAAGCTATAAAAAGGACATTAGTTTTAAAGCAGGTCATGCTGTATCCTTGTCTATGTATCTTCAGCTCTTGGTGTCTTCATCCTTTACATGCCCAGGTTTTTGGAACTCTGTTGCTGATATTCTTAACTATCCTGAATATAATGAAGGACAGTAAATCAGAATTATAGAAGTTTAGAAGAAGAGATCTTAATAAAAACCTTCCATTACCTTAATGAAGAATGAGAGGTCCAGAGAAATTGCCAAAGGTCTGATGTAGTTAGTGACAAAATCAGAATTATACCTTTGTTCTGTTGTCCAATTATCTATCATTTCTTTCTTCTTTGAGAGCTGCAAATGAAGCCTCTCAATAGCATGGTGATTAAGACCATGTAATCTAGAGCTAGATTTCTTGATTTAAATTCTGGCCCTATTCATTACTAGCTTTGTGACTTTGGGAAAATTAACCTTGCTGTCTATCAGTTTCTTTATTTGTACAATGAGAATAAGAGAATGACTCATTTCATGGGGTAATTATGAAGATTAAATGAGCTAATATTTGTAAGGTGTATAAAATAGTGCCTAGGATAAATTAAGTGCTCTATAAATGTTTCTTAATATAAATACCAAGAGGAAAAGCAATCTAGACAAAGAAGACACATCGTCCCATATGCATATATGTCACTTTTAATAGTGTAGCTAATGTTTGTTATAATAATACTAATTTAATGTAAAGGAAATATAGGCACCATATAACATGAGTTATAAAGATTAACGGAGGTCATGTATGATAGCTTTCCTTAATATCTTCAGCCTGTACATTTTTCAAACAGACCCTTTATTTAGCTGTTGTTTAGAAATGCTGTTCAATTGGGCCTTTTTGAATTGATAGTTTTTAATATACACTTTTTGATAACAAAAATAAAACATTAAGTCTTACCAGAAAGTGAACAAAGGGACCATAGTGGGGAAAAATGCTGAGTTACATCTAAAACTTGATAATGCTTAAGTTTTGTTCCTTTATAAAGCATCATTTGACAATATTTGACAGTTTTCATCTTTTGACAGTTTTCATCTTTTGTATATCCATTCAATGATCCCTGAGAAATATTATTGACGTCTTCTGTTAACAATATGTGATCAATATTAAAGTTCTTATACAATACCTTAAATTTAACTAAGAATAATTTTCTTTGTTCAAATTAAAAAAAAAAAAAAAAAGATGGTCTTTTTTTCTTTTTTTCTCCTTAGTTTGAGGACTATCTTTCTGCTTAATTAGATGCCAAATGATCCCTCTATATTAGCTCCTTTTTTAATGACCTCTATTTGCAGAGAATATTTTAGAGGGACGTTTTAACTATATCTCTTAGGGACTGTCCAAACTTGAGAAAAATAGCCTCAGGCTTAACATATTCTGTGCATGTTTGAAATGGTAACTCTACCATCATGCAGGCTTCACATTCTTGAGCTATTTTCAGCTGCTTTTAAAACAGAGTGAAGAGTGAAACAGCAGCTACAGAAGCTAAGCTGGATCGTGCACTTTCAAGTGTAGACCTGGCCTTAAAGAACTATCTGCCGAATAGTATTGAAAGGATAAGACCCAGAAGAGATATTATTTTCTCTATTTTAATGCTTTCTGAGTGCCTTAAAAGTGATACTTGACCTGTATATCATAAATCCAAGCCAGAACATTTTAGAAGAGTCATTTATATCTCAGCTTTTCATGCTTTCATTGCATCCCCTGATAGTGCATATCATCATATTATTAGTTAGACTAAGTGCTTCTTAGGGGGCATTATGAGTTGACATATATGGAGCTAGTTGACCTGAATGGAATATTCTAAATGAGGTGTATTGCTTAAGTGACTAAGAATGGTTTCAGGGTGACCATTATATTTTGCCCTTTTCTACCCCAGAATGACCTGAAATAGAAGACAACTGGTTTCATTCTGCTGAGAGTGAACCTTTTATTCTGTACAAATTTAGGTTTCTTGGCATTTATTCCAAGTACCAGAAGAGAGGATAGAAGAATCAACCGTATAGTTCATTTGCTAACAGTGACAGGAGCAGGCTGTCTCTGTGTGAATGAAAGAATGAGAGAAGGCAAGGAAAAAGAAGAGGGAAATAAAAAAAAGAATTTTGGGTGGCAGCGAGTGAGGAAACACTCTTATTAAATGAATATCCTATATACTTCAAGTAAAAAGGACTCAAAGGAAAGGCTTATTTCAAGCTTCTTTTTGTAATAATAGTTTGCACAAAGGAGGATTGGTTAAATAAAACACTGATTGAGTCATTAAGTTTAAAATAAAATTAAATCAACTCTTGAATGCTAGGAACGTATTAAAGGTTAGGGGGCCTGTAATTCATGCCGCTAACCTCCATGATTTTGTCTGTTTTAAAATGAATTTTGTTTCATCCTTGAATTTTTAACAAACTCAGGGCATAGAATTAATGTTTTAGATATTTTAGTTCCTTTTTAATTTGGGGGTTGATTCCTGCTATTTTTCTTCTCATTTGTAAGCCACAAAGATGACTTTTTTAAATGTCATATCTGTATGGCTGCCATTCATCTGTATCTATTCATTGATAAAAATGTGCCATTCCTCTATTTCATTTTTCTGTCCATATTTAAAGTCCCCTGCTATGATTACAGCTCATCTATTTGGATTATTTTGGCCTCAGATACTAGAAACCCCATCTCACAATGGCTTAAAAAATAACAGCAGTTTGTTACATTAAAAGGATGTCCACAGGTAGAGTGCATTCTTTGATTCAGTGATTTTGGCTTGAGTATATCATCAAGGATTCAGATTTTTTTTTCTTTTCTTTCTGGTCCGTCATCTTTGGAGTTTCAGTCTTGTCCTCAGACTGGTTCCTCTTGTACTTTATAAGATGGCTAGAACAATGTGTTCTTTGTTTCTAGTGTTGGGGCGGCATGGTGAGGTATAGAGATAGATCACGGAGCATCTTTCAAGCTCTTTTGGAGTCTTGTTTTGTGTGACTGCATCCATCCTGGACCAAAATCAGTCACGGGGAACAGCATGAGCCAAGTGGCAGGCTGATCAACATCACCATCTAGAGCTGGCAATACAGTTGATACTTGAGTAAAATGGAATACTTTAGAAAGGGGAAAAGAAGAAACAGATGCTGGGTAAGTAATCTTCAGTGTCCATGTTAATCAGAGTCTTATGGAAGAAACAATATAACCACTTCATACCCATTAGAATGGCTATTATCAAAACAAACAACAAACAAAAGAACCACACGAGTGTTTACAGGATTTGGAGGTATTGAAACCCTCATGCATGACTGATGGGAATGTAATGAAGCCAGTGTGGAACAGTTTGGCAGTTTCTCAAAAAAAGTTAAACGTAGAATTACCATATGATCTAATAATACCACTCCTAGGTATATTCCTAAGATAACTGAAAGCAGAGACTTAAACAGACACTTGTATACCCATGTTCTTCATAGCAGCATTATTCACAGCTGTAAGATAGAAATAACATAAATGTCCGTCAACACAGATGGACAAAATGTTGTATATAATGCAGTTATTATTATGTATATTATTATTATATTATTATTATTCAGCCATGAAAAGGAATGAAGTTCAGATACATACTGTAACATAGTTGAAACTTGAAAAAAAATACACTAAATGAAATACACCAGACACAAAAGGGCAAATGTTGTGTGATTCTACTTTTATAAAGTACCTAAAATAGGCAAATTCATGGAGCAGAAAGTAGAATAGAGGTTATCAGGAACAGGGGAAGGAGAAATGTAGAGTTTTTATGGGTGTAGAGTTTCTGGTTGGAATGATGGAAAAATTCTGGAAATAGTGGTGATGATTACATAGCATTGTGAATGTGTCTAATGCCACTGAAATTATACATGTATAATTGGTTAAAATGGTAAATTTTATGTGTAATGGATCACACAAGAAATCTATACAGAACAAACTTGAGATCACATATTGCTCACATCAAGAGATTGTGGATAATCTTCAAGAATCAAGAAATTAGTTTCTTCACTGTTTTTCTTTTTCTTTTTTAAATTAAATTTATTGGGGTGAGAATATAGGTTTCAAGTGTACAATTCAACAATACGTCATCTATATGTCACATTTTGGGCTCACCACCCCAGAGTCAGTTCTCCTTCCATCACCATATATTTGACTACCCTCTTCTACCATGCCCCCCCCGTCTATGGCCATACCACCCTGAACGTGCCCAATCTCATCTTTTGATTTCTTTTGTTTGTTTTTGTTTTTGACATATGAACCATTTACTTTATTCAGTTTTTTAAATTTAAACAATTTTTTTTTAGTTTCAGGTGTACAAAGCAATGTAATAGTTAGACATCTGCACCCCTCACAAAGTGATAACCCCCCAATCTACTACCCCTCTGACATTGAATGTAGCTGTTACAATGCTGTTGGCTATATTCCCTATGTTGTATTCCACATCCTGTGACAATATATATATAGTTATAGTTGACATTCAATATTATTCAACTTCAGGTGTATAGCATAATAGTCAAGCATCTACAGAGTCTATGAAGTGATCCCCCTGATAAATCCAGTGCCCGTCTGGCACTCTGCATAACTTTTACAACATTATTGATTATATCCCCCAAACTGTATTTCATATTCATGTGGCTATATTGTGAGTGTAATTTATACTTTTTAATCACTTTACCTTCTCTCCCATCACCATCCCCATCCCATGTAGCAACCATCAGTTTTTTTTCCCTATATCTCTGAGTCTATTTGTGTTTTGTGTGTTCATTTATTCTGTTATTTAGATTTCACATATAAGTGAGGTCACATGTTATTTGTCATTGTCCTTCTGACTTATTTCACTTAGCATAAAGTTCTCTAGGTCCATCCATGTCATTGCAAATGGTAAGATTCCGTTCTTCTTTATGACTGAGAAATGCTCCAATGTATAAATGTACCACATTTCTTATCCAGTCCTCTACCAATGGGCCTTTCAGTTGTTTCCATATCTTGGCTATTGTGAATAGCATTGCAATAAACATAGGGGTGCACATATTTTTTTGAATTAGTGTTTTGGATTTCTTTGGATAGATACTCAGGAGTGGAATTGCTGGGTCATAAGGTAGTTCCATTTTTAATTTTTTGAGGTAGCTCCATACTGCTTTCTATAGTGGCTGCACCAGTCTGCAATCCCACCAACAGTGCAAGAGTGATCCCTTTTCTCCACATCCTCACCAGCACTTGAGGATGTTTGTTGTTTGTTGATTTATTGATGATAGCCATTCTGACTGGGGTGAGGTAGTATCTCATTGTGGTTTTTATTTGCATTTCTCTAATGATTAGTGACTTTGAGCATTTTTTTATGTCTGTCGGCCATCTGTACATCCTCGTTAGAGAAATATCTCTTCATGTCTTCTGCCCATTTTTTAATTGGGGTGTTTTTTTTTTTTTTGGTGTTGAGTTGTATGAGTTTTTTTATAAATTTTGGATATTAACCACTTATCAGATGTACCATTGGTAAATATCTTCTCCCATTCAGTAGGATGCCTTTTTGTTTTATTGATGGTTTCCTTTGCTGTGAAAAAGCTTTTTAGTTTAATGTAATCCCACATGTTTATTTTTTCTTTTGCTTCCCTTGCCTGAGGGGATACATCAGTAACAATATTCCCCAACAAAACAAAACAAAGCAACCACCAAACAAAAATACACACACACTCAAAAACCACACACAACAAAAAATCAAAACAAACTGAAATACAAAAACAAGAAAACAAAACAAACAAGCAAACAAACAAAAAACAGGAAAAATGACCCAAACCAAACCAAAGAAAAACAACAGAAAGAATAGAAAAAAGAAAAAGAGAGAAAAAGAAAGAAAGAAAAGAAAAGAGAGATAAATAAAAAGACAAAAAGAAAAAGAGAAGAAAGAAAAAAAATACGCTAAGTTCAGCCACTGCTGTCTACATTGCAGAGCAGGTCTTGACTTAAAGCCCTCCAGCAGTTTCCCCAGGCCTCTGCGGGTTGTCCTGTGCTGTAAAAATACTCCTTTGCTCAGATTGCAGAGGTGGGGCCAGCCACTAGGTGCCCAGAGAGCCCTAGCAGTGCAGCTCTCCCTGGGCAGGGCAGGCTTCCAGCTTGCTATGGGGTGTGTTCGGTTGTTTCCACAGAATCTCTGTCGTGTCTGCCCCAGCCAGCGAAAATGCACTGAGAACACCAGGGCCAGAACTTCTGAAACCCCAAAACTTCCCCTGCAGCCCGATGCTGAGTCTTTGTGTCTCTGCTGCTCTGATTACCCCACAGGGATCCTCCCAGAAAGGTGGGAGTGGGGTGGGATGTGGAAAGGTGACTGGTGCTTGTGGCTCGGACCAGCCCTGAGATGTCTCGTCCCATCTTCCCTCCCCGGCTTTTCCCTGTTGCTGGAGTGCTTGGGACTGTTGGTGCAGTTCGGGGTTGTAGATATTTTGTTCTTTAATCCGAGACACTGCTGCCTGTTTCTTCTGGAGCCCACTTCTAACACTGAAGGGTGGGGCAGGCAAGCTCTGGGATGGTGGGGGAGAGGCAGCCAGGCTGTGTCTTTGTCTTCTGATTTCTGCCTGGCTGTGTGGCCTCAAACCACCCTCTCACCTGAGAGGTCTCTACCTGGAATGCTAAATTCAGCCTTTTTGTATGCTGACCCCCCAGGCAGGCCTGTGGGTCACAAGGGGTGCACCTGGAGCCTGGATTCTTCTCTCTCCAGAGGCTGCAGCTCCCGTCTGCCTGAAATGATTTTCTGATACCAGCGTACCAACATAAAGAGGAACTGATTTTGGTGTATTGATCTAATATCATTCACCGATACTTTTTTCTAATTCCCAAAGATCAGCTCTCAAGCATTAGTGTTTGTTCCCCAGAAGAAACTTGGCTTCTTTTGCCATGTAAAGTTCTGATAAGCTAGCTTCAGTCATTCCTATAAAACAAATGTAACACAATGATAATCTTCAGCAACAAACACAGGGTTTAAGCTACAACTTTCCATGAATTTCTAGTCTTAGTATTGATTCTCAATTTTTTTGCTCAACATACTGACTGATAAGTTAGCAGTTGAATCATAGAAGAAAATGCCCAATCTCTATTTCTTGTTTTATTTTCCAAATGAAATAAAGACTGGATACAAAAATAAAGTGGAGATGAAAGTGAGAGCATTATTATTGGTTGTCAAGACCCCACTTTCTCTCTTAAAGCAGGACTGGTAGTCTGTATGATACAGTGAGGCTTCTACCCACAACCCAGGCAGCCCTCTGGCTGCTTTGGAACAGATCTGTGAGCAAGACTAGCTTTTCAGGCCAGGGTTGACCTATCTCACCCAACCAACCTCAGAAAACCTGGAAGAGAGAGAGAATGTGTTTCTTTTTTTTCAACGGGGAGGTCCTGCCCAGGTGTGCCTAAATGGTGAAGAAAAAAAATAAATAAATAATGAGTGTCCTCTTACAGCTGAACACAGGCCAGTCAAGATACATTATGTAGCACTTGACTGTAGCTACATGTGAGTAATGACCTAAACACATGGCTCCCCTCTACTAACAGAATATGATTCAATGACTTTCAGGCTTTCCCCAATGAGATTAGCTGCTACTCCTTCCTTGGGGCGGGGGGGCGGGGGGGACATGCTATTTTTATACTTATGGAATGGGTGTAGAAACAGGTCTAGATTTTTATCTAACAGATAAAACTTGCTCTTTAGTGGGGTCATACAGACGAGCATGTGCAAACCTTCCAGGTGGATCTGGCTAGTGGGCTTTCTATCCCAATCTTAATTCTTATACAGGACTATCCTAAGAGCAAGCGTTCCAAATGTCATTTACTTCAAATTAATCTCTTTGACTTTGATTGAACTCAATCTTTTAGTATTGTTTCTGAAACAAAGTTAGGAAACAAACGGAAGGCAAAACAAACTTAAATTCTATGATGCTAAAAAGGAAACAATTAAATGAATTTTGGTTCTTTATATTGGGTACAGGACATCCTTACCTGCCTCTCTTTCAAACATATTGTATGCAAAAATGTCTAGCTCTTATAGCTCTCTCACTGAAGCTTATTAATATAGGTCAGTAACTTCTCTTAAAGGGTTCTCTCAGCTCAGACTTATTTTTCTTATTGTATTGAAAACCAAAGAAAGTATATTATTAAATCTTAACCGCTGTAAGAGATGGCAAATATCTGGTTGATCCACTCATTTTAAAGGACTATGCAATTGATGCCTATAGCTTGTAAGTTATTTACGAGAGTCCAGTGTTACGTAACTAGTTGGTGGTAGGGTAAAGTCTGGAATGTGGGTTTTTTGTCCCTTTTAGTTAAGAGTTATTCACATATTTAAAGAAAAGGTCACAACGAAAACCTTACAAATATAGAGCTGTAATGTATTCAGCTCTTGGGGGTGATCATCCAGGAGACGTGACTGCCACTTGGCCTCTTAGCTGGACCCAGGCAGTGAGAGGCTCCCCACCACCTTCCCTGTCCATGAATGTGCGTTCTGCTTGCCTTCCACATTCCTAGAAGCTGCCTCAAGGACACGGTCTTCGGAAAGAAATGTGGTATTGGGACTATACGAATTGTATATGTGACTGAACCCAGTAAAACCTCTAAATGCACTTTTAAGACTTGGCAGAAATCTACTTGTTTTGTGGCTTGTTATAGAGACAAGCCTGGTGAGTTCCACTGTTTATTAAAATTACCACCTATCAATCTGGTGTGGTCTGCCTCTTCCTTAGGTATTTCCCGGTCCTTAGTGTACGGGACTGGTTTCAGATTATATGCAGGAAGCTCCTGAAGAAGCTGCAAACCAACATAAGATCATATCCACCCCTTGGGTGTCTTCTCTATAAGATTTCTGGCAGGGATTATCCCAGAGGAAGTTTGTCCATTTACCCAGGGCCTTAATTCAGAGAAGACCTAGAATCGTAAATTTAGATGTTTCACCTTACTTTCTCTGGGTAGCGTAAGGATATGGCCTGATGTTTTTAGGTTAAAAGTGTTAATATTTTAATATATAAAATATATTTAAATTTTTAAAAGTCTGTTTTGGCATTTTGCCCAATTTTCATGTCCCAGGTATCTGAAAAAAATGGGCATTTGTGGAGTCTCTTGGAGCCTTGAGCAGCCCTGTCCGTGGCTGTTGGCGACATAGCCCACATGGCCAGGCCTGTGTTGCTCCCTGTGGGGGAACAATTGCTGCTGTTTGATAGCTCTCACTGTCAGAATTTCCAGCTGTTCAGACCCTAGCCTTCTGAATCTTAACAGGCTTTCAGAATTTCTCAGGACTCAAGCATAACTGAAGAAAATCTAGAAACCATTACCTTTGGTAGTGAAAGAGAATCTGAAATGGCAGAAAAGAGCACAGGTTGTGAAGATTAGAGAGGGTTCTCTGGATGGTGCACAGATTGGCTGTCTGTATTTTTAAAGGACCTTTGAAACCTGAGACGCATTCAAGGAAGGGGAAAAGCAGAAGCTACCAAGAAAGGAAAAGCAGAGGAGAAAAGAGGAGGAGAGTGGGTGAGGACGAGCATCAGTAGTGTAGAAAGAGAACCAGTGAGAGGAACAGCAAAGAGTGGGCTTTCTGAGGAGCTAAAACTCAGAACTACAGACAATGAGTCATTTATACTCCAGGGTTTTGTAAAGGAATATCGTGTCTCTACAATGTGATATATGGATGGGGGAGAGGAGCAGGAACGGAGGAAGAGGTGTAGCTGAACTCTAAGGTCAATCTAAACTTATGGCAGCCATTGCGGTTCAGCACATTTTACAGGATGAACCTAACTGAGGCATTGTAAGTTGTGTTTTGACACCACTGTAATGTATCAGACAGGCTAAATTGATTGAAGGAAAAAAGAGCCTCTTAAGTTACCTCAGGGAAAAAAAAAAAAGGCAAAGGTAGTGCATTTCGAAGAAAAACATAGCATAGAAGTAGAGCTTTAAAGTCCTTAGGGTGCAGGGCATCTTTAGAGATTAATGTGTCTCCTCTTCTGCTCCCTACACATTCTCTCTCTCTCTCTCTCCCTCTCCCTCCCTCCCTCCCTCCCTCCCTCCTCTTTCTCTTTCTGAACTCTGCCTCTCTGCACATCTGATTCATCCTCCTCTCTGTATCTTTTCTGCTCCTTCCAAACTTTGAATTATTTCACCATTACCTCACAGCTGGCTGGCACCGTTTCTTGGTGTTTCCCTTTGTACATTTTGAAAACAAAGAATCTGACTGGCTTAACACCCTTTCACACCTATCCATAGGCTATGCCATATACTAGATTATGAATGACCTGTCCATACCTCTAGTGCTGATTCTTGGGCCACCCACCTGGGGGCAGGGCCAGGGTTGTGTCACAGCCCTATGAAATGTAGGTGCTTATGCAAAAGAGACTGGGGTTAGGATGCAGAGTTAGCCAGGAGAGGTCCTTTGACATCACTAGTGTAGGTTTAAGCTCAAATATATTGCAAGATAATGGATTCAAATGCAATCGAACAGAGCTGTGTTGTGGTATTGTAGAATACTGTGTGGTACAACACGGATACCTGACTTAATTTATAAAAGACAAGGCCAGACACATAAGAAAGTTGTGTTAGCTGTAAAAGAACAAACAAATGCTGTTGTTGAGAGGTTGATGAATCACTGTAACACTTGTTCATCTCCTCTCTATGATATCAAATCTTAGAAAAGCAGCTGTTCACTTTTGTTTTTTCTGTGCCTGGTAAATTATCTTAAGCTGCTGTGGAATCAGTATCATGTATATGACAAAATGAGGGAAGGCAACTGTGTGCTACATGAGTGGCTCATTTTGCTTGATGTTCTGTTACATTTGCAGCTTCATCTACATCTCAGACATGAAACTTTAAGTGATGTTCATAATGATAACCCTGAGTCATCAAGGAAATGTTGTATTACGTCCGGTACAGTACAATTGAGAAGTAAAAAGGTATAATGAAGAAAGAACAAAGACCTACTGAATACCTGCCGAATTGTAGACACAGAGAGAGATGGGGTGCTTATGCTGCTCCCCTATGAGGCAGGTATAGTTACATCCACTTTACAACTGACAAAACGTGTTCAGATAGGTTAAGTAAGATGTCCAGAGTCAGGACAGGAATCCAACTCCATCTTACTCTAGAACTTGCGCTGTCCCCATTATACCACGAAGTTATTCAATTTTTTTAACAAGAAAATTTCAAATCAGAATTTATGTGAGTTACTGTTCACGAGTCAATGTCAGCTAGTTGATATCTTAGACCTGAAATAATCCACAAAAAAGGGGAGAACTAATGTTTGGGTACATGATCGTGTGTAATGATGGTTTATTATTCTATGAGCCAGGTATTATTATCCCCAAGTTATGAGTTGAGGAAATTGAAGGTCATTGAGGCACAGTGACTTGCCTGAGGGCGCACACTTAGAAAGCGGTGGCTTTAGTCTCTGTTGCAGGCTTCTCATTCTCAATCCACTGCTTAAATCCTAATTTACGTAAGTGAGTTCTGACCTCAGGACTTTTTCCTTCTCTTTCAAAATACTTTTTTAAAGGCAGTAGCAAAGTAGTAAGTCCAACATTTATAACTTTAGACTTCACCTCTCTCTCAAGTTCCCTACCTAACTTAGATACTTCCTTCTTCATATCCTATGAGATGCTCAAATTCAAAATATGGAATCTGTTGTTTCTGTTAGTCTCCAAAGGTGCCTTGTACCTACCCCACATTCTTTGTCTTAGTGAATAGCCCTAAGTGACCAAGTTATCTCTGTATTATCCTGGTTGTGTTAATAAATATTAACCAATTACCATCTGGTATCTTTGAGGGTCATCGTCTCCTTTCTCTTCTTATGCTATTTCTCTAGTTTAGGCTAATCCTACACAGTTGCAGTAGCCTTATTAGTCTGTCTTTCTCAATACCATTGATTCTATTGAATAATTTTGATCATGTCACTTTCTTGCTTACAGTTCTTCAGTGGGTCCCCAAAGTCCAAAGGATAGCATCCATACTTCTTTGCATAGTACATAAAACCCTTCATGACCTGGCCTCTGTATGCCTTTCTAATCTGACCACCTGCCACTCACTTCAACCATCATGATAATATAGTAATTTTAAGATACTTACGGTTCCCCAGATGTATCAAATATTGTTGCAGTTTTCTGACTTTTAATGTTGTTCCCTTCACCTGCTGGTTCACCTGCTGTTGTCAAGCTTCACCTTAAATGCTATTTGATTATTATTTTTTTTATTTTTTATTTTTTATTTTTTTTAGTTTCAGGTGTACAAAACAATCTAATAATTAGACATTTACACCCCTCCCAAAGTGATACCCCCCACCAATCTACTACCCCTCTGACATCGAATGTAAGTGTTACAATTACATTGACTATATTCCCTATGTTGTACTTTACCTCCCGTGACTCAATGTGTATATATACGAGGTCTGAAAATTAGGTTCGCAAACTAATCCTAGTAAAAGTGCTACATACAACTCATTGCTGAATATCACTACGATCACCTTCAAAGCACTCTCCTTGAGAAGCTATGCACTGATGCCAATGCCTGGTCCACCCTTCAAAGCAATTTTGGAACTCTTTCGAATGGCCGTCAGAGCTGTCGTCGTGTTACCCTTGATGTCCTATATGTCATCAAAATGTCTTCCGTTCAATACTTCCTTTATCTTCGGGTAAGGAAAGAAGTCATTGGGGGCCAGATCAGGTGAGTAGGGAGACTGTTCTAATACAGTTATGTGTTTACTGGCTAAAAACTCCCTCACAGACAGTGCCGTGTGAGCTGGTTCATTGTCGTGATGCAAGAGCCATGAATTTTTGGCGAAAAGTTCAGTTTGTCTAACTTTTCCCACAGCATTTTCAGCACTTCAAAATAGTAAACTCAGTTAACTGTTGATTCAAGTGGTACAAATTCATAATGAAGAGTCCCTCTGATATCACAAAAGGTTAGCAACATCATTTGGACTCTTGATTTTGGCTGATAGACCTTTCTTGGTCTTGGAGAATTGGGTAACTTCCATTGTGCAAGTTGACGCTTTGTTTCAGGGTTGCATTGGCACACTCATGTTTCATCACCAGTAATAACACCGCCGTAAACATCGTCTTGCCTTTCCAAAGGGTTTTGGCAAACTTTGACTCTTCTCTGCTTTTGTTCCTTTGTGAACTCCTTCAGTACCATCTTTGCACACACCTTTCTCATGCCAAGATTTTCAGTTAAGATTTTCCTGTTTCTCTATCGATGTTTACTTGGTCTGTTATGTTTCTTACAGTCAGCCCACAATTTTGATTCACAATTTGATAATTTGATAGATTTTTGCAATGTTTTCATCAGTTCTGCTTGTTACTGGCTGCCCTGACCTCTCTTTCTCCATGATGCGTTCTCTCCCCTCATAAAAACATTAAATTCATTTGTACACTGACATTTTCTGCATGACATTATCCCCATAAACTTGGACTAACATGTCCCCAATTTCACTTCCACTCTTGCTAAGTTTAACAAGAAATTTAATGTTGTTCATTGTTCCAATTCAAGCTCAGATGTTCTCGCAATGACACACAAAAACATGCAACAACAATAATGAACACTACTCAGCAAGACACTGCCACACGTCAACACGAACACAGCTGTGAGACATTGATATACCAAGGTTATGAAACCTTACCGAGCTGTTTGTACAGTGCTGCCAATGTAAGCTCACTGTTGCAAGTTTGTGAACTTAATTGTCAGAACTTGTATATATATATTTTAAATTAATATATATTTAATTAAATATATATAATTAAATTAATATACATAATTAAATTTATATATATATATATATATATATATATTTAGTTATAGTTGATATTCGATATTATTCAACTTCAGATGTATAGCACAGTGGTCAGGCCTCTACACAGTCTCTGAAGTGGTCTCCCTACTAAGTCCAGTGCCCATCTGGCACCCTACGTAATCTTTATAACATTGTTGATCATAGTCCCCAAATTGTATTTCTTATCCCTGTGGATATACTGTGACTATTAATTTGTACTTTGTAATGTCTTTACCTTCTCCCCCCTCCCTACCCCCCTCCAATCTGGCAGCCATGAGGTTCTTTTTCCCCCTGTGTCTCTGAGTCTGTTTCTGTTTTGTTTGTTCATTTATGCTGATCTTTAGATTCCACATAAGTGACATCATATGATATTTGTCTTTCTCCATCTGTTATTTCACTTAGCATAATAATCTCTAGGTCCATCCATGTCATTGCAAATGGTACGATTTCACTCTTCTTTGTGGCCAAGTAATACTTCATTGTATAAATGTATCACAGTTTCTTTATCCAATCATGTATTGATGGATATTTCGGTCGTTTCCATGTCTTGGCTATTGTGAATAGCACTGCAATAAACATAGGAATGCATATGTTTTTTCGAATTAGTGTTTTGGATTTCTTTGGGCAGATATCCAGGAGTGGAATTGTTGGGTCATAAGGTAGTTTCATTTTCAATTTTTCGAGGTACCTGCCTACTGTTTTCCGTAGTGACTGCACCAATCTGCAATCCCACCAACAGTGCACCAGGTTTCCCTTTTCTCCACATCATTGCCAGCACTAGTTATTTGTTGATTTATTTATGATAGCTATTCTGACTGGGGTGTGGTGGTATCTCGTTGTGATTTTTATTTGCATTTCTCTAATGATTAGTGATTCCGAGAAATGCTATTGGATTTTCAAGCCGTTCCATTTCTTTTTCAGGGCTGCTACTACTCTTCATTGCAATTTTCATATAGCACGTGTCTTACTATGCTGTAATTACACATGGACCTTTGCCCCCTCCACTGAATACTGAATTGAGATGCGATATGTACTGCAGTGGTCATACTGCTGTTTGTGGCAGGCATCTCTTGTGATTGATCAGGTATCTGTTCTGATTAGTTGGTACTCATGCCGTACAGCTGTTAAGTATTATGAATATCAATTTCATCTTAATATCAAGCAGTGTGTGGCCTAAAGAGGGTGACCCAAAATAAATGTTGATTCTTGAATTGTGTATGATTGGATGCTTGCGTTATGGCCCCCATCACATGCTCTTCCTCTTAGCAGTGCCTCTGGCTGTACTGCGTCGAACCAGATGGGGTTCACATCCACCAGGGTTAGTTCTGTTCTTTAGCAAAGCTATAAACAAATGTGTTTTATGACAAGCTTTCACTTATTTGAGGAATGTCTGCATGTCTCATTAAGGCTTTCTTTTTAAACTAATAGTACTCACTTCCCTCATTTATTTCTCAGATAGTTTTAAGACCTCATACTCCCCATAGATTGTGCTCTAATCATTTAAGTTTGTACTTACAGCACAAGAATGAGAACTAAGAATAGTAAATCTTAGTTGCATCACGGAGAGAGAATGCATCACGGAGTAATGCACAAAGTAAGATGGTTGACTCCCATGACAAGGAAAAGCATTGACTAATTCTGATGCAGCCTTGGTGATACTGGCCCCTTCACAACTATATGGCATGGAACTTGGGATCACGTAAAGCCCAGGATTGTATTTATTTATTTTTACATATGAACGCCTATCAAATCAGATTATTCTACTTCTATACTTGTGCAATTGATTCTTGAAATCTAAATGCAAGGTTTTAATTGTGACCCTGCTCCCTTTAAAAAATAAATTTGTATTTCTGACGACCTCACCCTGCATACACCTGTGCTCTCTATCCTAGTTTGGTATTATCTGCAATGTGGCAAGATTGTTTTCTATATCTTCCTTACAAATCACTGATAAAAGTACATAAACAGCAGAGTAAATCCCAGAGCTATGTAATACCACTCTTCCTCCAACATCAGATGGATTAGATAATCATCATTTGTGCAAAATGGGTGGATATAGATTCCTGATTCTTGGGTTTTGTTTTTAATTTTAATTTTTTAAATTTCCCCTTGTCTTATTTCTCTAACTGGTTCACAAGATGTAATTAGAGGCTTAATGAAATGCCTTGCTTAGATTAATGAGCACCATGTCTGAAAATTTACTTAATCTATCAATTACTTGCCCTTATTGGAAAAGCATCACCATCATCATCATCATTGTTATCATATCATCATCATCATCATGATGTATCTTTTGAAATCAATTTTCATATGTAAAGGCCAGTCTTAGTTGTTAGCTGGGCCCCAGTCCTACATCTCAGAGTGATTTGTAACTTAGATTAAGTTCCCATTCACTCCAGGATCTGCATGGTGCAGGCTCTCTCCTGAGTTCCAAAAGGGCTCACTGATATGACCTCCTTTGCTTCTGTCTCCTCTCAGATACAAACTAATTTCAATAGAGAATGTTCTTTTGAGATTCTGTCATTGCTACAAATAATATTTCCTTATGGGTCAGAAGTAAATTTACAGTAGACATTTCCCTTCCTGCTGCCTTTATATATCAGTCATTTTTCTGCAAAGAAAGTGAAAATTTATTGGTTGGGAAACTTTGAAACATTACAATTCTATTTCTGTGTTGTGGGCATACTTCATGTCTTTGAATGGAGACTTGTTCATTCTCATATTATGAACAATGAACTGTTATTAAAACTGGCTTAAAGCAAGAGTTTCCAAGATACAATTAATTGATAATTTTAGAGAATTGAGAAAAAAGTGAGGATAAATTGATCTTGGATACAATCCTTTCTTTGCTCTTTTACTGGAAGAACTTTAAATAAGCTGATGTTAGTTTTCTTGCTATGTTCTTAGTTATGTTAAATAACTTTTATTTTAGTGGACTGTTAGACAAATTTTAAGAAAATAAAACTGTACAGAATAGTCTTTGTCTCTGTAGAAGCATAGCCTTAGTTTGTAGTCTGGAAATGTAAAAGGGTGGTAGGTAATTTAAATACTGATGGACACAATTTATCAAATGGTAAGTCAGGTGCAAAAATGGTCTTGTAAAAAGATGACTCTATTAAAGGAGGAAGTAAGCTATTTAGTAAAGCCACTGAGGATACACACAGGTGGAAAGAGACAAATCTACGTAAAACAACCTGACCTGGGACTAGATGGACTTGTTAATGGACATGAGTGGTCCTTAAGAATGGAAGTTTTGTGTTTATATGGCCTCTGTGCATCAGAAGGTGATCTTACCCAACAAAACCAAAATGAAAAAGGCCACCAAAAATGTTTTATTTTTAAAACAGGATTTCCTGCATCTAGTGTGAGTTAGATGGTTCAACTACTTTAATATATACATTTTTGATATTTATATGTTACATTACTATTTTTATATTAAATGTCATTCTATAAAAGTATGACCTCCCTAATATCGATATTGACACGGCACTATTTGCAGTCATGCAATTAATTCTAATGAAACATTACTACAAAATCTGGATGATCAGGAAGTTTTTAGTGCTGTTTTGAATCTTACGATTGCAGAATTGATTTAACAACCCTGTTTGGTGATAATACATTCCAAAAAGAGATTTGAAGAAGCATCAATTTGTTCAAAGGGGTTGTATCTGCTTCATATGCATTCTTCAGTGGTATTCAGGAAACAGCTGTCAGATAAATTATAAAAATACATGATAAACAAAACCAACTCATCTTTTTAATTGATTTTAATCTAGCTTCATCTAGGCAGCATAATGGTCTTTACTGATAGTAGGGTGAATAATATGTGTGCAATTATTTAGCAATTCACCATGACTTAAAAATACTCAGAGCCTTCATCTATTACTAATATAATCTAATGTCCAAAGTGGAAATTATTGGTAGAAACTATTGAAGATCAACTGATAATTAGTCATTTTGCTTTGTTCAAGTTTAATTTCAAGAAACAAAGGAGGAGACTTGATTACTGGTAGTAATAGCAATGACTTATGGGAAATTGCAACTGAAAAAATTATTGATTGATAGTGACTGAAAGTCATTATCCTTTGATGGCTGTTCGAACAGCTAATGTGAAACAATGCAACTGATGTCGATCATGAAACCCATGCCATATTAGCTCTTTCCTAATTGTTGCTTTTATTCCTTGCAGCTGAAAATGAAAATTAGATGGAAGACTCATGAATCTAAATTTTTTTTTTCCCTGATGGAGAAAGTGCTTTTCAGTTTTATATGCCTGCCAAGATAATAGGGAATAGAATTTATTTAGTTACTTGAAGAAATATTAAATATTAAATGATGAAGAATATCAAGGTTCCTCCATCTCAGGATATACTTTGTAACACCCAACATCAAAGGTTAGCACAGGCTCTTCAAGAGTGCTCCGTGATATTGCTATCAACCATGTATAAAAAGGGAGAAGGTTGACTCTGGCAGCTATCATTATCATTATTTTATTTCTCTTTCAAACTTAGCCCTCTCACTTTGTAGCAATTGGCTGGATTTTTCTTGAATTTGTATTGCTCACCATGAGCTGTCAGGAATACAGTAAGATTTCAGGATAGGATTCGTAGGACAAACCCAATTATCTTGATATAGCAGATATTGGAAATACGCAGAAGATATCATCAAAGTGTACTAATGTCATTTATTTAATTTTAATCCTGGTTAATAAACACTAATTTAGTTGCATGCTATCAATGTGATAAAAACACATGCTTTGAAAATTATCAACTGATTATTTTTACCATTAAACTGTACAAAGCTATTTCTGTCCATTATATGGAATTTTCTATAAAGACAAGAAACAATCAGTTATATGTGTCTATTTGAGGAAGAGAATACTGACAAGTTTTGTTTTTCTATAGATTTGGTCCATCATGGAAGTTTATCAAAATATCAAAAGGTTATCAAAATGCAGAGGCAGGTTATTATACGTGTGTTCCTGTCATCTTCAAATTGATCAAATGTTTACTATCTGCTTGTTTTGTGCACAGAACTTGACTATTATCGTAAGCATAATAGAGTAGACTTACTGGAATAGGTCCAATTGGTTGTTTCTCAGGTTACTCTCGTCACACTTGTGCAATGTTCAGCTTTGCTTTAATGATTTCTCATAATGTATAAATATGTCTTAAATATCTCACTGAGTGTTTTTCTCCAGAAGGGTTATGTATGGGAGTATATGGGGGAAGAGTCTGTAATTGAGTAGTTAATAGGCTTTTCACTCAGTGAACATATCCATGAACCTGACATGCATTTGTTTTGACATCTCAGAAATGATATGCTAAATTACTTCTTTTGGTTGTTGATTAGCAAGACTCCATCTAAAATTTTCAGTTAAATTTTTCTCCTGCTTATTTGGATGTAAGCCTAATTAGCTGAATTGCAGATGAGAAGGAGAGAATGGGTTGGCGGTGGCAACCGGGTTTGACCTATTTTGGGGGTGTCCTATAAATCTTAATCCATCAGAGCTCAAATGGCCAATAATTATATTTTTTCAGAAATCAATAGTCATGAAATTACTCCTATTATTTGTATTTTTACAGATAGTTCCTGAAGGGGCAAATTACTATTCTATAATCTTAAAACAAAAACAAACAAAAAAACTATAAAATGGAAAAATCTGCTAGGAAAATTCATTATTTTTATGAGAAATGTTTAGTGTCCTTTGAAGAATGTAAAGGGTCTGAGAATTTATCTTACTTTCAGGCCAACAAAGTAGTCTGCAAGTTTCATGGCAGATTTTGGCAGGAGACATGATACTTGCGGGTCAGAGAGAAAGACTTTATTACAGCACAGCAAGTAGCGTGAACTCCATTATTCCCCCAAGTGCTTCGGGGATGACATGGAAGGGACCAGGAGGACACTGTTTACACAGTGGGTTAGGGTCACAGCTGAGGAATCTTGAGTTTCAGAAATCTGAATCTTTTATAATGGGCACTAAGCGAATATGCCTGAACTTCATTCTGGAGAGAGAGCCATTATTTTGATTATACTGGACAGTAAACAAACGTGCCCTCGGTTACCATGGGAAACACTATCTCTGTCTGCCAAAACAGTTTACTCTGGACAGCTAGTATCTTCTGCTCTCAATATGTGCAGAAATATGAGAGACCCATGGAGATCTAGCTTCTAACGTACCTCCTATGCTGTAGAGATTGTGCTAGTTTATGGTACAATCATGTCCAGGACTGACAAGGCTCTTGATGACCTTGCATATGGCATATATTTCTGACTCAGATAAAATAAAGGGAATAAATATATGGAGATGAATGTGAACCAGTTTTACCAATAAAATTGTCTAAAGAGTATACCTAAGACAACAATATTTTTAACCTCAGGTTGAATGAATATGCACTGTCATACATCAAGTTTGAGTGCTATTGATCTTTGATATGTATTTGAATATATATTTTGTTCTCATGTTGTTAGTTTAACATTGTATCTCATATGTACCAATTTAAGATTGGTTTTGGAATTGTGTTCTGACTTTTAACACGTTTTGTGTATGGCAGGGTTTAAATCCCTCATGAAGATTCTCGTGATCCGTACGCAACGTGTTAGAAAAACAAATATGTATATGTATATATATTACAAATATCTGCTACACGTAGTTTTGATTTTCTTTTAACAGTTTGTTTTAAAACTAAGTACTAAAATTCACAACCCATTTTGAGAAAAGAATCGGTCTAAACTATTTCTTGAATTATATAGTAATAATAGATATGTGTAAAATTTCCCTTGATCTCATTTTTCCAGATTATTTTGGAAAAAAAATTGTTTTGCCTGTTATACTCTTGCATGATCCTTCAGAGACTTTGATGAATTTTATTTTGGTGAAACTACCCACATTTATTATCACCACTTTCTAAGCACAAACTAAAAAGCTTACCTTTTGGTGAAAACATCTCCATTGCCACGTTCTTTTAACCTCATCAGACTTTTATCATCTCTTATATTAAGTGGCTATGATAAATGAAGATTTGCAGTCAAATTTGATATCTGCCTTTTGATAGGTTTTATGGAAATTTTTTATCTGATGATAAAGTTTTCCATTAAGCTATTTTATACCAATTTCTTATTTACTCAAAAGTATTGTATAATATAGTATTTAGGTTAAATAAGCATTCTGGTGAACTGAAAATTATTGACACATATATAGCACAGCATTTATAATACCATAACAAGTTCTTAAAGGACTAAAAGCCAAGTATGTATTAAAGTAAGTTTGTGATTTGATCTTTCCCTTCCATTGTATCTAGTATCTTATTATGAAAAATTGTGATTTCTAAATAGTTTTGAAGATTTAAAATATTTGACCCCATCTTTATTTGCCTGCTATTTCATTTTCTATTTGCTCCTTCCTTTCTTCTATTAGTATGGTTACTTTTACGTTTTACATTTAAGAGCCTGAGTACAAAATTCATAGGAAAAAATACTCGTTACTTCTATTTTATGTTTATTAGCATTTCAAATTAATGGGAATTTTAGTGAACCAAGTTTTTCAGTACATATTTTAAGATAGATTTGTTGCAAGTATTTAAAATTAATAAAAATGTATAATGTCATAGAACTAGAAGAGACCTTAGCAATGATCTAGCTCAATATCTTCTTTTTACAAGTGAGCAGTTTAGGGTCCAAATAATTAATAGACTGACTACCGGTTTCCAGGATTATTATTTAAAGAGCTGAAACTAGAACTCTCCTACCTGCCAGTTAATTTTACATATCACTAAAGAAGAAAAAAATACTTTCAATAATAAAATTATCATGGTTTCATTAATGATAGTTCCACCCAACCCACGAATCCATCACATCTGTCCATCATTGCTTTGAAACATTTTTCTGTCTATTCTGAGAGATTGGGCAAATTTGCCTTTTTTTCAACCGCACTGAGTGGCATGTGACACAGTTCTTTTGCATGAGTATCAGTAGCAAAATATAACACAGCTTCATGGAACTGTGGTTATCTTTCTCATGTTTCATAGAGCACGTCTTTGTTACTTTGCAGAAAATCAGAAATTGTATTCATCCCTCCAATGAAGAATATTTTAAGTAAGACCAAATTTATGTCCTGTACTTTTTTGCCGTGCATTTCAGGGTAAACAGTAAATTTGTTTTAGTGATGAATCGAAGTGTTAACATTTTGAAGATGTTTTAAACAGCAGATAAACATAGCATATATTGTACCAACAATGCATGTAGCTAGGTCAGGAGAAAGACAGTTTGCTTAGCTATGACCAAAAGCAGGTAATAGTAACTATGTAATGACTATCCCTATGCTTGTCTTCCCAGCATTTGAAAGACAATATCGACTGTAAGAGGCCTCTTGATTTCAGAAATGTTAAATTGTATAATAATAATAATAAAGTCTGAGTCTCAGAATTGGTGAAATATGATACCTCCTGAAGATTTGCTAGAAGTATGCTTCTGAATATTTCTTCTTGGACTAGTATTTTTGCAGAATCCTATGGTTATTTACCTATAAAGGCTCTTTATTTCTTGTTAACACATGCAAACAGAAAAGTACATCTGGGGCTTTTGATTTCATACACATATCATATATTTCTATACTTTGCCAAATCTAATAGGTTTCTTAGTAAATGTTCCCTGATCCACATGTTCAAAGTTCTAATTTTGTATTTGGTAGGGTGCTCTTATTTTAGAACACTTATTTACATGCAATGAATGTCATAAATGACCATGGATTTTTAAAATTGAGAGTGGTTTATTCTTCATTATTTTTAAAAATTGAAATTTATTTCAAGCGAACATGATTTCAAAATCATTAAACCACTCAAAGCATTTCCCAGTTATAAACTGTTTATCTGAATCATGTTGTTGAATATTCAGTAATAAAGAGTTTGATTAGTTTTTTTTTTTTTTTTTTTTTTTTTTTTTTTTTTTTTTTTTTGATACCTTGGTTTGGAATGTATTGTGTCTATGTACATGACAGGAATTTAATTTCAAATAAGTTTTCAGACTCGTTCTAGCTCACCAAGTCATAATTACTATTTTGACAGTTATGTCTCATAGACATTTATTTTAATTGCATATGTTAGCAATTCATTTTGGCATGACAGTCTTTGCCATTGTTGTGTTGCCGAATTATGCTTACAGAAACTATGTCAGAAATTCAACATGTGGAGAACAGTAATTAACCTGAATCATCAATTAGCTTTTGTGAATACAGATGTCCTATGAATACACTCTAGTTTTTTTTTTTTTTTTTCTTTTTAATTTAAGTAAAATTCTTACTAATCCTGACTCTCTTTCCTTACCCCGTATTTCAAACCGATGACTAAGTCTTCTTGGTTTCTTTCCTAAATATGTTTTGGACCTGTCCTCTTTTATCTCCACCATCATTACCCTCATGTTATCTTAACATTAGCTCTCATCTGAGGTCTGCTTGCAACCTGTTGTCTCCACACACCCACTCTTGCCCCCTCCAATTCATTCTCCACCTTGCAAGTAGAGGAATGTTTATAAATGTGAGTCATACCTTGTCATATTTATTTCCTCGAAATGATTTGGGAGGGGTTTTTGCATAGGAGAAGACTAATATCCTTAAGAGAGGCTACAGGGCTGTGCACAATTAATTCCATTCCCCTCTCTGAGTTTCACTGTGAGCCTCTATCTAATACCCACTGGCCACATTGACCTGCATTCAGTACCTTAAAGGTGGACCCATGCTTCCTCCTTCACAAGGCCCTTGCAGATGCATTTGTTTCTCCTGCCTAGGTTATTCTTTCCACCCTACCTAGCTCTTCTTGGTCAGCTTGCACAGTTTGCACATCACGTCACTTCGAACACTACCTTCTCTGACCACCCAGACTAGATTAGGTCTTCTTTATGTGTTCCAGTAGAAACTTGAACTCATCCTATACCCTTCTCATCACAGAGTGTGAACATATATGTGTGTGTATATTTTAATAGGGTGTCTGTGCTGGACTATAGTGAGTTTCACAAAGGTAGGGATTCTATCTACCACAATATTCCCAGGCATTGGCACAGCAGTTGGCAGATAATAAGTGTGCAATAGTTGCTTGTTAAAAAAATGTAATGACTTTACTACAATGGCAGGGGTGGTTAGTAAATCTGAGCTAAAGTTGACTATTTTAAACACATGTTTGCCATGAAAAATAACATGACCAATACTGTGGTCCTTTTTAAATGGACTTTGAGGTGTTTAACACTACATTTGGAAATGCTATTAATTAAGAAAATGTGTCTTATCATTTGTGAGTCACACACCTTATATATTTGGTGGGGCATTGCCACTTCCTGGCTGTGTGAAAATGAGCACTTATAATTACCTTTCTGAATCTGCTTCCTGCTCTACCTGCTCTAAATATATCTCTGGCTTGTAAAGAGAAAGCAGGTGGGGGTGGGATTTATAAGGGGACATAATTTATATACCAAGCAGATTCACTGGCAGCCATTGATTTGATTTTTACAATGCCATTGAATATAATTTTTAAAATACCTATAAAATTATCTGCACTTCAGATTTTCCACTAATTAAAACTTACTTTCTTGAGAGTAGTCTAAATTCTTACATACTTTAAAATATTATAAATATTTGTTTAATTAAACATCATTTGTTTTGAAGACAATACATTAAAATGCATGCTTTTAAATCTAGAAATTTCAACTCACCTGAAGAAGAGCTTATAATGAGTATAAAATAACTTTATGTGAAGGCTTTTTTTCTGCTGTGTATACTGTGTTTCCCTGAAAATAAGACTTAGCTGGACAATCAGCTTTACTGCGTCTTATGGAGCAAAAATTAATATAAGACCCGGTCTTATATAAGACCCAGTGTTTTATATTATATCATATCATATTATATTATATTATATTATATTATATTATATTAACCCAGTCTTATAGTAAAATAAGACCAGGTCTTATATTAATTTTTGCTCCAAAAGACACATTAGAGCTGATTGTCTAGCTAGGTCTTATTTTCGGGGAAACACAGAAAAATCCTTATTAAGCTTTTAGCTCTTTTTTTAAGCTAATGGGTAGTCATGCAAATTACAGAAGACATTATTGAACTTAATGCAGTGACTATTTTAATAATATATATGTATTCAGCCCAAATATTGATTAGGCTTTTATCTAGATTGCCATGTTTGCATTTTATATATAAATGTACCATATCATACACATTTTTATAAATATACATTTCAGCACAAAGGTATGTGTATACCTTTCTCTTAAAACCTTAAACACTTATGAAAACCTCCTTTGATTCTGCCCATTCCATGTCATGCCATTATCTTATATACAAATTTGTAAAATAAATATTTAGAGTGCAATTGTCAAACCGTATTTGATTAATCTTTATTTTTAGTGATTTACAATGATAGTTTACAGCAAGAAGCCCTGTATTACATCTATATTGCAGTAAAATAGTTTATATATGGATATGTATATAACACATATGCATATGTTTGTTATATAACATATATATGTTATATATGTGTATATGTGTACACATATAAATATATAATGCATGCATATGTATAAATATACATATACATACACATATATATGTGTGTATGTATATCCCCAACAGTATATTTTTCGAACAGAGCATGAAACATTTGACCGGCATTTTTCACTGAATTCATTCTGCAGTTTGGATTAATGTTTATGTTTATAGCTTAAGTTATTTAATAGTAAATTAGGTATTAATAAGATTAACCATGCTTCTTACCTCCTGGATAGTCTGGAATCATTAGAGCTCAAAGACACCCTTCAGCAAAATATAGGGAGATAGATATTTTCTTGCTTAGTAAACCAACTCCCATATTTTACTTCTAATTAGGATAATTAAAGTGATTAAAGGGATTTTTATTGCTGAAATTAATAATCTTTTTCCTGTTTCAAAATATTCTTGAATGAAATATAGTCCTAATGATTAGAATTCAGATATAATTTGTAATACATGATAGTTTACATATTTTGAAATTTGTATGTAATATAATTTATGACACACTTTAGTAAATCATAGCATTTAATATTGAGTCCATTTTAATTTGAGTCGAATTACCAGCAGCTGTCCAACTTAAATTGTATTTGAAATTCATTTGCTTTATTCCAAATAGGATGTATTTTTGTTTTTGTTAAGGTGTTGAGTTCAAATTTGTCTCTTTTCACTAATACTGTGTGACTGTTGGACATTTCCTCTTGTAAAAATCTAGTAAAGTATCTATTAACTACTGAGCTTTAGCTTAAGACTACTTATTAAAGAGGCTATGCTTTTATTTTTTTGTATTATCCCTAAGTTGAAACTTGAGGCTTCTTCGACATCTAAATCAAGGCTCTCTAAGTACCTAATTCAATATTATAACACCCGCTAGTGCAGGCCAATGTGCATATTTCCATTTTCAAGCGTCATGGCTAATTGTATTAAAATATTTGTGGAAATACTGTGGCAGAAGCTAGGGTTTGAGGGAACTTCACATTTTCACCCAGATTAAATTGCTTCCCAACTCACCAACGTAACTTTCTCACATGCCAAAGGTGGTTGAAAATGTGTATGTTAATAGGAATTGATTAAGACCAATGAAACATGATGAAACATAAAAACTAATAGTGCCGAAAATCAACCATTTAATTCAGAAGTAATCAGATAGCCATATTTTTATTGACCAAACTGGAAATTATTCACGGAACACTTTGTTCTTTTATAAGCATTTGGAGTTACTAAAAGAGAAGAGAAAGTAGTTTTATTTCTCTTCTAATACTGAAATTTTCCTGTGATTATAATTAATTTTCATGAAATATTACCATCACAATTCTTCCCATCTCCAAAATGAAGATTTTGTAAGACAATAGTATTAGTCAGCACTTACTCATTCCTGTGTGCCTGAGACCATTCTAAATGCTTTTACATACGAGTATATTATTTTATTTCATGTTTACAATAACCCTCTGCTCTGGCTGCCATGACAAAATACCACAGACTGGGTGACTTAAAGAATAGAAGTTGATTTTCTCACAATTCTGGAGGCTGGAAGTCCAAGATCAGAGTGCCAGCATGACCTGTTTCTGGTGAGGACTCCCTTCCTGGCTTGTACATGGCTGTGTTCTCATCGTGTCTTCATGGAGAGAGCAAGTTCTGTGGTGTCTCTTCCTATAAGGCCACTCATCTTATTGGACCAGGGCCCCACACCTACAACCTCATTTACCTTTAAGCACTTCCTTATAATCCCTATCTGTAAATACAGCTCCATTGGTGTTAGGCTTCAACATGACTTTTTTTTTTGGGTGGGGAGGGCACAAACATTCATTCCACAGCAGCATCCAAAGCAGGCTCTGTGATAATCATCCCCAGTTTACAGAAGAGGCGATTAAAACACAGAGAATTTGGTGATTTGCCAAGTGCCACACAGTAGCAAGTGTTAGAACTAAGATTCAAACCCAGGCTATTTCACTTGAGCCTCATGCTCTCAACCATAACGCTGTCCTCTGCGTTAGCCTGAGATCATATAGAAAAGATGAATAGAGTAGACATATTTTGTGATATGAATAAGAGATGAGAAAAGGGACTTAGAAGATTCAGACGTCCTACTAGTAGTACATGTGAAATTGCTCTAATCTCTAATGAACACATACTTGCACATATCCATCTGTCTGTCTATTTATCTATCTATCTATCTGTCTATCTATCTATCTATCTATCTATCTGTCTGTCTATCATCTATCTATCTATCTTCACATTACTGAAACTAATTGTCTCGGGCTCTAAACTTAAGATATAATATCGATGTCGTAGTCAGTCTTCTCTAAGACTTTTTTAAAATTGAGAAGTTGCTGAACAAGAGAAGACCTAATACCCTGATGTATATGGAGACAAGATCACTGTCATAAATTAGAACATGTGGCACTTTCATTTTTACTTTCAAGTCTGCCATTTTTATTAGTGTTCTTAGAATTTCTTTCTCTGAAGACAGACTTTGAAACTTTCTGTAAAGTTTTTAAAGAGAAAAACTCTTTAATAAATTCAGCGAAAGCAAGTGAGCTTGGATTTCATTTCTTTTCATTTTCCTTTAGCATGAATATAATAGATTAGCAAAATTCATGTGTGCCTTAGGTTGTGACTGTCATGCTTGCATCCTCTGTAGTATAATACAGTTTTTCTCTTGAAGTGGATGTAAAAGTGTATATCCTAAGAACATGTTTCTTGAATTTTAGCTTGAAATCACAAACCATTCATAGACTGTACTTTTAGGCAAAAACTCTATATCTGAATTCTAGCTAAAAGCTTAGTTAAACTGAGCAATTAAAATTTTTCAGTATTTGCATTTATGTCAGAGTAATGCATAACTACATGTGAAAGGCCAATCCTAACCTAAATTGTCATTTTGGCACATTTCATTTCTGTGAGAGACTCTTCTTCAGTCTATTTCCTTTTCCACTTGTATTTTTTTTTTCCACACCCCTTCACATGTCTCTGCACTATCACTGTTCATCAAAGCCTGCCCTCAGGAAAGGAGCTGATAGGCGAGTTCATAATGAGTATTAATAACTGATAAGGTTGAACACATTACAGGAAGAGTTCATTATACTTTACTAATGTTAATCCTTGATTCCAAGTGAATTAAAGTTCTCTTTGTAAAATTTCATCCACCAGCAATGATTAGGAAAGGTAAGGATACAGTAGCTTATTGGAGCCAGCTTGTATTATCTCACAAAAACAGATTGTTAATTTTTTAGGAATTGGGAGCTGGCTGTTAATATAGCTATTATTAAAAATTAAATTATGTAAATTGTCAATTAAGTAAATATTATTACCATCCAAGATCTTACTTAATGCTGTCGTGTCCTAATTATACTACTACATTTCAATACTACTACATTTCATCTGTGCTCTTGAGGGTATTTCCTGTATTGGGTCAGTGGGTTGTGTAACTGCACATCTTGTGCCAACTTTGGGTAAGCGACATATTGGTAGCTTGAAATTGGCCATGATAGGCGTATTTCCATTATGGAAATTAGCAAACACTTTAAATCAGAGTTTGGTTTACTGTTTTGCTGATTGTCTAGACCTAACAAAATCCTGAAGAAAATGTTAATAGTGAAGATTAACCTTAAAAGTGTGCCATAGCTACAGGTTTTTTTTATGTGTACCCACATGTTTATCAAACATATTTGATATAGGTAACAAAAAGCCATTCTTGTCCATTATGAACATTAACTGAAAGCTGTGAATGTGTTGTTTTCCAAATGGGGAACAGCTAGCGTTAACTGTATTATCTCTTTAATGGAAATCCAAAAGGAATTATGGTTTAATAAATATATTTTCACAAACAGTGCTGTTGGGATGGGATACTTCTGCAAAGGCAAAGTTCATGTGTGAACAACTGCAGGTGGTCCGTTTTCAAAATCTCTTAAAACACTTGAACATTGAAACCTACATGGTATTTTATTTCTTGAAGAGATTCATAGTTTCAGTGGATCCCACAGTTGTTTGAAGTATGTAGTTTCATAATGCCCCAGCATTTCAAATTCAAGATTTAATAATCTCCCACCTGCCAAATCATCAAATGCCCTTTCATAACACAATCCTCTACAGTAGTACTGTTCTAACAGCCACGGGATAATATGTTCTCAAGCCACTGATATTGATAAAGAACCTGCAGAGTATGGGGGGCGGGGGTGGGAAGAAAGAAACATCCAGCTTGGATTTAATGTTTTTGCTCCTTCAGATGGTAGGAAATATTAACTTTCACTTCTTTGGTTGCTTATTTTTTTTCAACCTGCAGCATTGCATAATATAGAAAATAAAATTAAAAGAACAGACATGCAGAACAGTAGTAAGCCCTTTGCATGAACAGAGCTTCCTTAATGTTCAGTTATTGATTTCTTTTGCGTGACTTGACTTTGCAATGACTGCGACAGAAAGACACCATCAATGTGAAATAAAATTTACATAAGGGCCGTTTACTATGGGATACAGAGTTTATACATTTCCAGAGTATGTAAGTTTGTCTTTGCAAAGCAGTTTAAAAAGAAGTATATGAATTCAGTGGCAATAACCATGTGACAGAAAAAAGTACTTTATTTGGAGAATGGTGGTAACAGAACCCTGCTTTATAATTTATAATTACTACTTCATAGCACTGAGGTTTTAAATTGGGCTGATTTGGGGTCCATATTTTTTAAACTACCCATGGACCTGAACCCCATATTTAGAGCCAGTGTTACTTGATATCTGTATGTAGTGTTATGAACAAAATGTTTCCATTGCTATTATTTCATTTTAGATGCACAAAAACCCAGGATGCAGGAGAGGATAAATAGATGCCATCTTTTTCTATTTTACATGTGAGAATATGGCGTAGATTGAAGTATAGGTATGAAACTAAGGCTTCTTTATTCTCTGCCTTATCCAATCAGCATCATCATTTGCTCTACTACATCCCAACCAACAATAAGGAAAACAATTTGGATTCCTTAAATCTTCATGTAATACCCACATTCACATTTTGGCTGCATCTATTATTCAATTGTGACAGATTCAGATAGGACCAAATTATTTAGCTTCATTAATCTCCTCAGTCTATCAAGATGACTATAATGAATAACAGTAGGAAATTAGCCACATCTGTATCATTACTTGAATCATCATCTTTAGAAGTCATAGAAAATGTGCCAATGTCATTGTAAAACAAACCAGAAAAGAAGGAAACACACACACATACACACACACACACACACACACACGGTGTTTGTAGTCTAAGAGCATGTTGGTTCTTTTCTACTCCTGCTCACCAGGACCTGGAACATGACTGTGTGGTCCGCAGTGGGATGAATAAATGAATGAGCAGCTGAAGACTTGTTCTGCTGTAATAGTACTTGCTCATACGTGGGGATGGAAATGAGAATGGATTTTCAGGGCAGAGGGAAAAACCAGAAATTAATCAGCTCAAATGAGAAATGAGAGCCTAAAACAGAGAAACTCAAAGAGGAAAAGAAATCACAGCATCATAGGTTTTTAAAAAGTCAGCCAGTCCAAATGCCCATCTGTAAGCACTCCCTTCGGTAGCAGCCAAGGGGAAGTGGACGTGGCTTTGGGAGACACTCAACCTTAGCGATAGCTCATTTATTGTTAGACAGCTATAATTTATCATTTTTTTCATATATTCAAGTAAAACTCTGCCTTCCTATAACTTATACCTAATTCTGTGTTTCTAGAGTAATTTTATGGCTCTGGAAATAATCAGCAAATGATGTGTTTTAATTGATTCACCCTCTCAGTCGTAGAGTCAATATTTAACATACCTATAACATGTTAGGCACTGTGCCAGGTGCTGGATGTATCTGTTAGTTTGGTGCAAACGTAATTGTGGATTTTGCAACTATTTTTAACCTTTTAAACTGCAATTACTTTTATACCAACCTAATAGCTCTTCTGTAAAAAACAATCTATCGAATAGTTGAAGTCCTGTAACCCGGAAAATATGTATTTTATTTCTCAGATGACATCATTCGATGTCATTCACTGTTTTTGTCTCTTCTGTTTGCATCCAGTTTCTCAAATAGAAAGGGGAAGATGACCACTGGATATATCTAATTAAGAGGATTTTTTTTTTTTTTAGTTCATAAACTACAGTACATTTTCTTAGTATGTGCATCACATACTGTATATCATTTACCAGAGACTGAAATTCTAGTATTGTCAGTTTGTGGCCATTATTGCATTGTTTTTTGTTTTTTTGTTTTTTCTTTTTTTCAAATGCTTAATTTGAGGAATTATAGTAGTTTATAAATTATTGGGTGCTTTTATTTCAAGGTGTATGACTGCCATTATGCAGTGGCCATTAGTTTATCTTAGGGTTTCTGACCTTCAATCTTCATTAAAGAGACATCTGTCTAAATGTTGTTGTTGTTTTTAAGTAAAATCAGAATGAACTTGTCAAGCAACTTAATTATTTCATTTCTCAATGGATTGCCTATTTGAAACTTTTAAATATTCTTAGTTGGTAGGCAACTTGTTTAAATAGTTAAACAAGTTTCCAAACTTCTCAGCTATTGAATATTACTTTATTTTAAATCCATGCTACTTAGAGTCTAAGAAAAAATATCTATGGAAATGAGAAAGGAAGAATTTATAATCAAGCTATGAAAATCAATCATTACTTGGACTAAGGCTCACGTGTATGTGTTAGAAATTCTTGGGGAGTGACTGTTTTACATATGACAGTTCTGTTGGGCTTTAATCGCTTCTTGGTACTTATTGATTTTATAGAACTCTGTCCAGACTTGAAAGCCCCCATAGATAGTAAACTGTTAGATTAATATTGTGAACTCCTTATAATATTTTCAGTGCTTTCCTTAATGGTTGCCTTGTTCTAGCGTTTCCCTATATATAGCTTTTGGTCAGTTTGGGGGCAGGGAAAGAGGAACCCAGATTTAGAATAATGTGCTATAGTCACAATAAATAGTGTCTGACTATTTATCAGGGTGATGAGGCTCACTTTTCTCAATAAATATGGATTAGAGTGCATAGGAATATAATTTATGCTATTTGTTCAGTAATATATTTCATTTATTCCCTTGTTCTGAAAGTATGTATTGGATAGAAGTGGTGGTTAGGAGGTAATTAGAAAACTAATATTTTACTGAATTGGCCTCTTTTTACTCTATTGACGTATAAACCGCATTTTACTTTTGGTATTTTGGCTTTTCATATTGAAGAAATTGACTGTGCTGCAGTTAGAACTCAGCTCTTTCAACATACATTTCTGATAAAATATTACATAGTTTTTGTACTACTTTGGGTACATTCTGAGAATATGCTTAGCTTCTTTCTGTAGGTAGCATCTAACTAGAGGGAAAGGATAGTATTATGGCTGAATACATGGGCTCTGGAGGCAGACTATTTGAGGGTCTTCATGGCTGGCTAATCCAGTCAAGTTTAATGCCTTTGAATTTCATTTTCCCATTGTGTTAATGGTGTCCAAAAGAGTAATTTATGACCTGAAAATGTTATTGAAGGGATTAACTGAAGTAATACATGTAAATAGCCATGTTAATGTTACTACCATTGTTACTTTGAGGAAACCGCTTACTGAGTTCACCCATTTAATTTTGGTTATGGGAAAGATAAACAAAGTAAATAATTCTGGCAATTAAATAAATAAAGCCTGTGAAAGTTTTGGTTTGTGTTACAACTGACAATGGTAACTTCACTATAGCTATTTTATTATTTAAAAATTTTTTTTTTCTAAATGATTCTAAAGATGCCATTTGCTTGCTTTGTAGGAAATAAGTTTTGTTTTTGTGTTTGGTGTTCATTTATTACTGACTCTAAAGAAAGCCTTTGACACATTTAACAGATAGATTAGATATTTAATTCCCATTCATGGCAGGTGGACATGTCGATATAAACTTGACTATATATGAGAGAAAGAATTTGCCAAAGCAGGTAACATGTTGATTTTTCAATATCAAAAGTCTTTTCAAATGTGGACCTTGTTTTAATGGTTTCAAATATATAAATGGTTAAGATTAATTGTAGTTTTGACAATTGAAAATTTTCTTGTCAAGCACCATTCTATTCATGTACAATTGAATTGGAGAAATGAATTTGACAGTGATTTAGGACGTTGGGTAGACGAAGGCATTACCTGTGAGGACAGTCTGAAAGCAAGCTAGCTATCTGATAGCCAAACTTACCTTATAACATTCCATCAGGGAGGTGGTATTGTTAAGTCTGCACTCTGCCCTGACTTGACTTTCCCAGTTTGTTCATATAAACAGCCATTTTATATTTAATATTGTATATATATATGTAGAATATCAGAGATAATGCTAAATTCACTACCTATGTGACTTTGAGTAAATCACTTAACCATTCTGAGCCTATTTCCTTATCTATAAAAAGTAAATAATCTTTCTATATATCACACCTCATAGATTTTATAGTAGGGATCAGAGCTTTATAGTTTATAAGGAGTGATATGTTTATAAAAGGATGTTATTCTATGGAACTTGTAATCTTCTGCAGAATTTATTTATTGCTCAAGGACTTACTTTTTGCTGTGATGGAGATTTAGCATACAGTAGAAAGAGAATAGGACTGGGGTTATATAGGCCTGGATCATTTAATTAAGCTTTGTGTCTGAATGAATTGATTGGACTTTATGATGTCTAAAGGTTCTATCTAGCTCTAAATTTTAACTATAATATAATTTAATGGTATCTTCTTAAATTTCTTCAGGAATTGTTCCTTGTGTAACATCACTAAATGAAGGAAATGCTTTTGCTGTTTGTACATAATTCACAAAAGAATGAAACTAGGAGATTGTGTTATACTTAGAGATTGCTTCTCATATATATCTCTATATAAATATAGAGATATAGAGCTATATCTCTATATATAGAAGGTGCCAAGAAATGTATACACATTTTAAGAAAAGAAAAAACTGTATTAAAATTATTCTGATGGTAACCAGTTCGAGCACCTCTTGTAATTGCAGAAGTCAAATGTAACTTGTATTCATCTTTTGTTATTGGTGTATATTAAGTATTACATTTTAGTACAGTTTTTTCCTTTCTTAAAATGTGTATACATTTTTCTGGCACCCTCTGTATATATATACCTGTGTGTGTGTGTGTGTGTGTGTGTGTGTGTGTGTGTGTGTGTGGCGTATGTATTTTTATATATAAATAAGCACTTTAATTATGTTTTATTGATAAATAAGCATTATAATTATATATTTTTGAGTTGAAAAAAGTGTAATTAGAGCTAAAAGAAAACATGTTTATGAGGATAACATAAAATTGTAAGTATATTTCATTCAGTATGGGTTTTCTCATTTTCTAATTACTTGTCTAAATTACCATGATTTCTTTTCTATTATAGGTGCTAGAGTGGGTATGTTTATTTAAAGTACTAACTTTCCTTATTAATATAATGTATATTTTTTAACTGAGACAATTATTTGATGCACAGAAAAAAGAAAAGAGGTCAATGGCTCATGTTTTTACACCTAATGCAAATTTTGATTATAAAACATTGTGTTATAAATAATTTGTATTCAAGAAAAGGACCTCAGGATCAAGACCCAAATAAAAAGGCACTGGATCCAGAAACAGTAGCAATATTTTAGAAATGTCCAAAAGCTATACAACAAAGTGGATTTGACTAGAACTATTTTCAATTTGCACTTGCCTCCTGGGTATCTGTTCAGACCTGCTTATGAATAGACTCAGATTGATTTGTGAAGGGGGTTTGGTTTCTGTTTCGGAACAATGTGAAGCATTCTTGTATAAGCTGCATTCTTGTATATTTCTTGTTTGGTTATATATTACACTGCAAGTTGCCCTCTGTAAATTAAAAAAAAAAAGTTCTAAAGATAAAATGCAAACTGATGTTTGTTGCTTTGGTTAGGTTTGCATATGAAATAGTTCTGAAATCATTCTGACTGCATTATTGAGGATTTAGGAGACATTTTTTTGATGCATTTCTTTCTGTGCATAGCATTTTTATGTTCTCTTCAAAACTATCCAACAGATCCCTTAGTTTTGTTCATTAATTCTTCTTTTCTGCTCACCTCCAAACACTCGCATTTTACGTGCTATTTATCATTCATTCTCTTTGCTTCTTGCTCTATTCTGCTCATGGTTGTAGCCACAGCTGTATAAATACTAGCCCCTTTCTGGATATCCAGAAAAATATTTACAGCTTTCTTTGTGATATTTCTACTTAAATGATCCACAATTATCTTTAAGCAGTCTGTCCTCCCCCCTCACCCCCCGCCCCACCAAAAAGCCATGATCACTTATTTATTTATTTATTTAGTTAGTTAGTTAGTTTCAGGTGTACAAAACAATGTAATAGTTAAACATTTACACCCCTCACAGAGTGAAATCCCCCCCAGTCTACTATCCCTCTGACATCGTATATAGTCAATTACAACACCATTGACTATATTCCCCATATTGTACTCCACCTCTCATGACTATATATGTGTATACACTGTGTGTGTGCGTGTGTGTGTGTATTATAGTTGGCATTCAATATTATTCAATTTCAGCTTCACGTGTATGCACAGTGGTCCGGAATCTGCACAGTCTAAGAAATGTTCTCCCTAATAAGTCCAGTGCCCATCTGGCACCCTACATAATCTTTACAATATTATTGATTATATTCCCCCTTCTGTATTTCGTATCCCTGTGGCTATATTGTGACTACTAATTTGTACTTTCTAATCCCTGTTTTCCCTTATACCTACCCACCCCCCATCTAGCAACCACCATTTCCCTCCCCCCCCATATCTCTGAGTCTATTTCTGTTTTGTTTGTTCATTTATTCTGTTCTTTAGATACCACATATAAGTGAGATCATATGGTATTTGTCTTTCTCCATCTGAGTTATTTCACTTAGCGTAATGTTCTGTAGGTCCATACATGTCATTGCAAATGATAAGATTTCACTCTTCTTTATGGCTGAGTAATACTCCATTGTATACATGTACCATGGTTTTTTTTTAATCTATTCGTCTATCGTTGGGCATTTCGGTTGTTTCCATATCTTGGCTATTGTGAATAACGCTGCAATACACATAGAGGTGCATATATATTTTTTTAGTGTTTTGGATTTCTTTGGATAGATACCCAGGATAAAAACTCTGAGCAAATGGGAATAGAGGGAACATAATATGATAAACCCACAGCTAACATCATACTTAATGGGAAAAGCTAAAAGCATTCCCATTAAGATCAGGAACAAGACACTTTTATTCAACATAGCTCTGGAAGTTCTAGCCACAGCAATGAGAGAAGGAAAACAAATAAGCAGCCTGTCTTGAACCTAACTCTCTTCACTCCCCCGGATTCCTACTGCAGTGCTTACTATCTTTGTTTTCTAAGCTAAAACCTTGAGTAAGCTTCACCACTTCCCTTTTTCCTTACCCTCCACCAACACTCTTTTCACATTCTCTTTGGAGATAATGCCCAAATTTTGGCCCTTGTCTTTATTTTAAAGGATATTACTTTGCTCCAGGCTATATACATGCCTTCCTTATCTAAATTCGTGGCCTCTCAAAAGCTCTCCTTACCACCAGTTTTCTCCAGTCAAACTTTGGACACACAGTCACATCAGCTATTACCTCGTTATTTAACAAGTCTGTTTTGTCACTTAGTCTTTCAGGTCATTCATAATCTTCATCTTAAAGTCCTTCATAATCTGACCTAAATTCATTTTTAATGTGCATTTGTCCCCTTCTCTATGATTTCTCATTTATCCTAATGTGGAAGAAGCTTCTAGTGGTCTACCAAAATCCAATGTATTCTTCCTAGAAACAAGGGAACACTCGCAGTATTTTTTGCAGTTAAGATGTGAAAATGTGATTAAGTTCCTGATAATGAAATGAGAGCAAGAGTGACATATAACACTTCTGGGTGTATACCCTAAGATATTAGTACAGTCTCTTTTCCCTTTTCCCTTTCTACTGGCTAGAGGCAACCATTTTGACCATGGAGAAGATGACAATGGAAGGAACCTAATAACCTCAGTGCTTTCTTGCGACTGCCACAGCCAATCTGACTCTCTTCCTTGGGATGATTATATGGAAATGAAATGAACTCCTTTTCTTTAAACCACTAAGTTCTTTGTAGTTTAAGGTTTCTATACAGTATTTCTTCATTTTTTATATGAACAATCTGTTTTGCTCCTGGGAGTTCCAAATCTTTGCAGAATGGAGGTAATCAGAAAGCCTCTTATTAGTCAGTGAAACTGTTTCTAAGAATAGCAAATATCTTTTTGTAGATATGCTTATTTTATATTCCAAGATAAGGAATTACCTATATCCATGGGGGGGGATTGAAACTTTAACTTGGCCCCTAGATCACTGAACTATTTTAAAAATTTCCATCGCTAGCTTCCATGTGTTAGGATATCATTTAGTATGTATGTTATCGAAGCAAGCATGTGCGGATATCATTTAAAGTGTTTTAGCAAACCAAATAAGAGTGTGGTTTAGCCAAGAAAGATGCTTATTTCTAGAGTAAAAGTCTAAAACAATATACTGGAGACTAAAGCAACTCTGTTCTATAAGAGACTTCTTTAGTCTTGTGGTTCTGTTATTCTTGACTACATTGCCCTCGTTCACATAGCCAAATTGTGTCATCACCTACCCTTTTTAGTTAATAACTGGTGAGGAGGAAACAGAAGCCTAATCATTGTTACCAAGGCCATGACCTATAACTTATAGAATAACTTCCATCCAAATCCCATTGTTCAGAACTTAACCACATGGCCACACCTACCTGCAAGGGAGGTTCAGGGATACAATCTTTAATTGCAAGACCAGGAGCCCAGTTAAAACTTGGTTTATTCCATACTTAAAAGGAAAAAAGGGATGATGAGTATTGGGGGAAAACTAGTGATATCTGACATAGTGCATGCCTATATAAAATCTGTAAAATTACCTGCTAGATTGTTCTGAAATTCATTTTTTTGTTTTTTTGTTTTTCTTCTAAATATTCCTTTCCTATGGTCTGTGTTCTTGTCAGGCAGCACCACCATCTACCTAGTCAAAAATAAAAATCCCCCCAATACTTCCTTATTCCTTATATTCCTTATATCCATGGCACATCTTGTTGATTCTGTCTCATTAACATTGTGTTCAGTCTTTTCCTTTCCTCCCTTTTGCAAAGATTACAATAAGCCATCATTGCCATCTTGCTCTGTAACTATTAACAGTAGATCTTTAAATGGTGTTGGGCTTTTAATATTTTGTCCCTCTAATCCATCCTCCAAAGCCATAATGATCTTTCTGAAATTCAAGTATGATCATTTACTCCTCTGCTAAAATCCCTCTGATGGTTTCTCATTGTCTAGGAAATAAAGTTCAAAATCCTTAGCAGAACACTTAAGGCACTCCATGGTTTTACCTTTTATTTTGGAATATTTTCATACTCATCCCTTTAATTTACACTTTAGCCATCCTGTCCCAGTTTTCTAACTGGATTGCTGATAAGATCTTTGATGGCTTTGCTTACAAATTTTCCTTTCTAGGATAATTCTTTCCTCCTTGGTGTCCCTGGTGGAAAACCATCTTTTAAGGCCAATCTTAATATTATTATTTTCATGAAGACTCTCTTTATTCCTGTGTTCATGTAGGTTTAACAACTCACTCATCAATACCTGTGTTGTCTCCTATATAGTTATTCACAACCAGGATGAGTGTTGATCACGTGCATGTCATGGAGGCAGAAACAAGATTAAGATTATACAGATACTTGTATTATCATAGTTTTAGATTTTTTTTTTTTTGCATTAAAAAAATATGTATCTGTTATCTCTATTTGACTGAAAAGTCCTCAAGAAAAGATTCTGTCCCTTAGTCATATTTGCAGTCTCAGGATTTGACATGGAATATGCTAGGTAGGTATGCAATAAATGCTTCTTAAAAATCTAAGAATATATGCTTAAATGCTAATGGTAAAAAAGTGAATTAGTACCAATTTGTAAAACAGTCTGGCAATGTTTACTAAAGCAGAATGCAATCTACTATATGACCCAGTAATTTCATTTCTAGTCATATTTCTAACATAAATGCTCGAACATGTGTGCCAAGAGACATGGACAAAAAATGTCAAGAGCAACATTGTTTCTAATAGCAGAAAAATGGGGAATAAAGCCCACATGTCTATCTCTATCAATATTATAATGTATAGAGAAGTTGTAGTATAGTCATACAATAGAGTTTTATATAGCAAAGGAAATGAATCCACTACAAATATGTGCAATAACTCGGGTGCCTTTCTGAAAGCAAAGATCAAAGCAGAAACAAACAAAAAAGGCTGCAATGTACATTCAATTTGTATAAAATTATAAAATAGACACCACAGTGTTAGAATCAGGATAGTAATTTCTTTGGGAGATAAAGGAGAGGGAAGTGACCAGGAAGGAACATGAAGATGTTGTTTTGGTTTACTGACAATGTTGTGTAACCTGAGATGGTAGTTGGTTGCATGTTCACTTTGTGGTAATTCATTGAGCTACATGTTTCATACTTCAGCACAAAAGCTGAAAAATGAATGACTGAATGGTATGCTAGCATGAAAAAGGACCCAAAATGGGTCAGATATAATTTGTTGTCATGGCTTTTTGGATGGGTGTCCTGGGACACTCCCTCAGTGCTTCACCTTCTCTCACAGAGGATAGAAAATATTAACCCAAGGTCCCGATGT